>NW_008625296.1:0-15390 GCF_000691845.1 Merops nubicus | reverse complement strand
AGTTGGACCTTTGTAAAGGCGGGCTAGAAAAATAAAAGCATCTATAGAATACTGATTGTCTAGAGAAAAGAAATGGGAATTGTAGATTTGCGATTTGCAGAGCAGGATGACAACTATCAACGCCAGGAACCTAGAACAATTAATATGTTGGAGTACCAAACAATTCAATCTAACCTCTGAGGTGTTGTCAAAAATATTACAGGATCAGAATAGTGTAAGACATGCTACTTTACAGAATAAAGCAACTATAAATTTCTTACTATTAACTCATGGGAATGGATGTCAGGAATTTGAAGGTATGTGCTGTTTCAATCTTTCCAATCACTCTGCTAACATTCATAGACGACTGCAACAAATGCAGGAGAACATGCATCACATCACCAAAAGCAGTGATGCGTTATCCAACTGGCTTGCTTCTTTAGGTATAGATGGTTGGCTTCAGGCTATTTTGCAATGACTGGTGACCGTAGGATTAGTGGTTTTAATTATAGTGATAGTTTTGCCTTGTGTAGTTAGTTGTATCCGGAGAAGCCTTGAGCGGTCCATGAACGTAGCCTGGCTTGCGCAAAAAGAAAAAGGGGGAATTGTAGAGAGAATTTTAACTGTGTCACAAGATGGCATCCTGGAAACCCTTATGCACAGCTCAGGCTACAAGGAAGATGATGAAATACCGGAGGTGAACCTCAAGGACATCGTGCCGTTGAGGCTCTAGGCAGGAAGGACATGGGGGACAGCTCGACAGCGTCTACGCAGACCAAAGCTTGGCCGGAACTTGCAAGGAGACCACCCTGTCAGCGCCTTGGCGCATGGACAGAGACATTTAACCTATCGGGATACGGGGTTAGAGCGTGGCTATGCAGTGCTAACCAATACGAAAGTATAAACTATGTGTGATCGGTCACCGAGTGTATAAATACAGCTGCCTGTGTAGATTAAAGCGGAACACTGATGAACCTTCTGTGAAGTGTGTCATGATTCTGGGACTCCCCGCGCAACACCTACTGGCCTGGAGAACAGCAACAGCAGGAGTACCACAGGGCTCTACCATGGTATCTGCTCCATTTAATGTCTTTATCAATGAATGAAAGACGCAATGAAGTGGTTGTTTATAAAGTTTGCAATGGTAATAAACTGTAGGTGGGCTTGGAGGAGAAAAAAGTGATATGCTTGAAGACTGGATTAGGATTCAGATGGACCTAGACAGGCTGGAGGAACGGGCTGACAGGAAACTCACTAAACAAAGACAAATAAAAAGTCCAACATCTGGTAAGGAAGAACCTCTTGCAGTGCTACAGGCTGGGGCCTGACTGGCTGGGGAGCAGCACTGTGAAACAAGATCTGTGGGTATTGGGAGACAGGAAGCTGATTATGAGCCAGGGGTTTCAAGGAAGGCCAACAGTATCCTGTCAACAACGATATCAACAGGAACATAGACACTAGACCAAGGGAAATTATCATCCTCCTTTACTCAGAACTCATTAGACCCTACCTAGAATATTACAAACCACACTGGCTTTGCCAGTACAACTGGAAATAAATTGCAATGAGTCCAGCAGAAGGCTACTGCCATGGTCAAGGGCAGGAGCACTTGCCCGGTGGGGAGAGGCCAAGGAAACAGAGCAACCTGGAGAAGAGACAGCTGCAGGAGGACCAAGCAGCAGCTTTCCCAGGGGGAGATTTATCAAAACAGAGCCAGGCTCTTCACAGTGGTGCGTGTCAAGAGGACAAAAGACAACAAGCACACATTGAAATACAACACGTTCAGACTGTGACTAAGGCAAGACTTTTTCCCCCCTGAGGACAGACAGTAAACACCGGGGTACAGAAAGGTTATGCACCTGCACCCCTGAAAGTTTTCAAGACCTGACTGGAAAAATTCCAGAAAAAATTTATTTGACCTTCACAGCTGACCCTGTTTTGAGTAGGAGGTTGGCCTAGAGATATTTCTGAAGGTCCATTCTCACCTGCACTGTTCCGTAATATTATACAGTCTTTTCCCCAATCACTAGAAAGAAAGGTACAAAAAATTGTAGGTTTAAAAAAATTTATCAGTTCAGGCATCATTGAAGGCATACACAACCTCAAAGAAATTACTGCACAGAATATAAGCTTGAAGGGCCATGTGAGTCACAGAACCCCTTGCAACCGCACGCTACCACACTGCAAAGGGCTACTGAGCAGCGTCTGCAGAATATTGTTTTTCTATGCCCTCATTCACTATATCTTGGAAATTCCTTACAAATACCTCACGGGTCTAATGAGAGCTCTTTAAAGTGAAGGTCAATGGTGACACAAGCAAAAGTAAGTATAACTGAATGCATTTAGGCTGTAATAAGAAAATTTTCAGCCTTCTGAGGAATTAAATTCTGGAACAATCTGGTAAAAGGAGTAATTGGTAATAGTGCTTTCAAGAGCTAAGGAACTTTATCAAATGGATAAGTTAATCAATGTCCACAAAAAATAAAGTCTTCATATGCAGAGGACTCGGGAGATTCTTATTTGCTATGCTGAAGAAATACTTGGATAAAAGTCTACAGCCTATGTAATGAAAGTCAAAATTGCTTTAAATATGTGATATTAAAATGTAAAGTAGTACTGATAAGCAGTCTTTGATGAAAGGATCTGAGACAAAAGTACACAGTAGTATTACTCTGGCCTAGTTAATCCTGAACCAGAATGCTTTTCCCCATTTCACAATAGATTTTATGCCAGAAAAAAACAACACACCAAAGCCAACCCAAATATAATTATTATTCCGCATTATACTGGCTTTGGATTGTAGCTGTTACATTACCTAGGGAAAAGTCACAAAAATCACCATTGCATGAGTCAAGAGTTTACAGACTGCAGGTGAGAAATGGGCTAATTGAACACTGTGTTCCAGACAAACACTCTGGACACATTGTCTTGAGAGATACACGGGTCACCCCATGGGCACTTGTTGCCCAAACGGAACATAACAAAGAAACAGTGCGAGTTATCACTCATGAACACCTTCTCTACTGCAAGGTGTACAGAGTGCCAGAGGCAGCTAAAGCCAGGCTCCTCGTGGGGTGCAGAGATGGAATGAATTGCTGGGGAGTCAACAGCCACAGAGCACAAAGGTTCTCAGCTGATATGCACGGCATGTTTTCACATTTGACAACTCCTGAAACGTTTTGTTTCTTTCTGAAGACATAGTAGGCATCAGTTTCTTGTTTCAAATCTGGTCACATTATCAGTGTTTTATGTACAGCTGTAAGAATTTATTCTTGATTTTTCCTTTTAAAAATGACAGTTCAAAGTTAAAGCAATTAAGTAAATTGTAAAAATTCCACATGTGGAATTCCAGTGTCTTTTTTGTAGCTGTAGTACAGTGAAACTTAACTATACCTTCTAGTCCTGATTGATGTCAGCATGGCACATCTCAAATTCGCCATGTACAATGCTAAGTCAAGTTTTGACATAATTTTAATCCAACCAATTGGAGCAAAAACCAGACTTAGTACTTGGCCATCAAGAATACCTGTTACTGGGAGTATTTGATCATGATATATCCAGAGATACTGCTATGGCAAGAGCAGTGAAATACCAGAATAAATCACCTGTCTTACCCCATCAATTAAAGTGGGATTAAATATTTTTTTAATTAGCAGGGGTACAAAATAAAAAGAAAATCAAGTTTTTTAAATTAAAACAATCTTTGGAAAGGTATTTCACTCAATCAAATAACATATAGAAGACTGATTTTACATATACTGTTCTAGTCCCCCCATACAAACAAAAAAACAAACAGTTTCATTTGCGGCATGTCAGAATGATAGAGAATTCTTTATTTATGATGCTTTTTACTTTTATTGTTATTGTAACAAATCAAGTTTCTTCGCTAAATAGCTACAGAAGAACAATCAGCACAAAATAGATCATTGAGACTTAAATCTCTGCAGTTATGCAAGATTACAGCTATTTTAGCAGAAGCATAGCTATTTAACTAATGACTAACAAAATATACTTGGGGTAAAGACTAATTTGACTATAGAACAAATATAAAATATTATTTAAGTTCTTTAACCTTTGCAATTTAGAAATATACGGTATAAAATCAAAACCAAGCATTAAAGATCCCATGACATAGTAATTTTCAGTAATACCTGAAAATCACATTAGTATCTTCTGCACAATAGTTACCTATGAATTTTAAGACAGAATAGTCAATTCGCATATACAAGGCACTACGACTGCAAACATTTGCCTTAGAAGCAGCTGCAGAATTTTTTATTTAGGCCATCTATAGTGTTCCATTGCTATTATGCACCTAATCATTTGCCCTCCTACAGTTCCTATTTATATGAACATATCTAAGATTTACTTCTAATATATACTAGACTCTGGTTTCATTCATAGCACCATAATTTCCAGAATATAATTATGTCCATCAACAGCCCATGTGTTTGTATGGAAATTGACTTTTTATGGTCTCTCAGCCTTGTGGGAAAATTAAATATTGATGTAATTTCTATATTTACTTTTTAAATTATTTGGAATCGTTCTCAAAACTCCATAACAAAATAGTAATTTAAAGCCAGAACAGGCCAACATAAGCAACTGATACGAAATGAGAAGCAGAAAAAAAACCCCTAAACCCTATGAGTATTTACTATTGCTGTGGAGGATACCACTGTTACAGAAAGCTCTTCATATGCATATCATGCACAGGAAAAGTCAGTCCTACATGTCTGGAGTAATTCCTATAGTTTAGCTGCTCTCCTGCAATAAGCTGCTCTAAAATATCTAAGAAAGAAAAAAAAAAAAAAAAGAAAAAACCACAAACAAACAAATACAACACAAAACCAAGCAAACAAACCAACCAACCAACCGCAGAACACCTAAGTGGCTGTAAAGCGAGCAGAAAGCTAAACTGGGCTAGCAAAATTGTGCAATTAGCCTTTCTTGAGGCTTACATATTTCTCAAGTTATATGATTTTACTGCATCTGGATCAAGTCAAGTGATGAAAGGGAAGTTGAAGGATTCTTCTTCTTCAAGAAAGCATCTACAGACAATCACTCTGAATCATATGTTCCTGTGTATGTACAAAAGCACTGGAGATTTCTCTGTATGAAGCCTCCTCCAACCATAACACTAGAAAGGGACTGTGTACCCTACACTGCCAGACTCTCAGCTACCAGGCCAACATCAGACCAACCTTCACTAGCTGGTTTGGCTGTTTGGGAGTTCTCTTGCAAATATCTCTTCAGATTTACACCAAACTAAATCTTTATTTTCCATTAAGCTTCCACTCATTCTGTATCTTATGCCAAGTTACAGAATACATGATAGATAAAATTTGTCCTTCCTGTGATATCAAATGTTTGCCCCTCAATGGAAATACATCATGTTAATATTGCCTTGGAAAGCCACACTCCCCACAAGTTTCATCTGCATAAGGGTCAAGTTGTCTCTGCAGAATCTCTCTGTAACAGTTCCAGCAGTGTTTCTTGGAAGAGCGACCTTGACAAGTGATCCTTCAAAACGCTTTGTACAGTTGTTGTCACAGATCTAATAAGAAAGTACCTGTTAGTGAAAAAAGGAAAAAGTTATTAATAATATCTCTCTCTCTCAAATATATAGAAATATCTATCAGAAGATGGTAGTCCAAGGAAAAATTTTAAATGAAAACGTGGCGACTTCAAACAGAATTTGTTACAAAATTCAAAAACATGCAAGACAAAACCAAAGCATTTCCACTCTTTGTTTCAAAATTATTTTATATCTCAAGAATACAAAGGGGAAAGAACAACAAGATTTTAGTATTACCAACTTGGCATGTAATTTTTATAATTTTTTAAATCAGAAAAATCTAACTTTTAAAAAAATTTTCTTTAGGTAAAAAACCAAAAAAGTTATCTACAGGTCCATGGCAAGGAAAATATCTCATAAAAGCATTCTCAAATTCAAGACAGAAATGCTCATAAGCTGTATCTATAACCCTAGTAAAGGAGGGCCATGGACCAGGGACTTACTGGTTCACAGGTCAAGAGGCACAAACTGGCTCATGTCCAGCTTGCAAAGGACAAAGTTTTTGTGACAGGTTTGTCTTGGATACAGCTAGTCAAGACGACTCCAAAATAGAATCAGAAATCAAGGTAGTAAATAAATAGTGTGTAAGATGAGAAACCAGTGCTCCTTAGTAGCCTTTTTTGTTGATCTATACAGATGTCAACCCCCAAAGTTCAGGAGCTTGTTTTTGCTATTGCTTTTGACAAATCAGAATTTAATTTTTACATTGGTTTTGAATATCTACCTAGTCATGATAACATCTTCTGAATATTAAAGTGAAATGAATAAATGTTGGTTTTTGTATGTAAACATCACTATGTTAAAACTAGTAAACTATTTTATTTGTGGGGTTTACAGATTATGCAAATGAAGAAAATAATATATATACATACCCAGTTTATCATCATGTTGTTTCCAGACATAGGAATCAATGAGCATGAATATATGAATTCTTGTTTTTCAGAACAGGTTGATTCAAATTGATTTTAGCAATTGGTTTTTTTTCAGTCACTGGTTCTTCAAACCAGTGATTCTAAACAGACAGATATTTCAAAATAAGTTGTTTCAGTTGAAACCAAAACACAAAAGAACCACAAAATACACAAAGACAACATGTCTTTTCAAGCAGACCCTACAGCTGTTGGCTTACTCTGTCTTTCCAGTTCCTCAGCATCAGGGAAAAGACCAGGAGATAGGTCTTTCCCATCCTAAAAACTAAACCAACATCTCAAATATACTGCATTTGCCTACACAGTCCTGCACATGTGTGGCAATTTCAGAATGCCACAGCCACTACAGAGGAATGCTGAATTATATTACTACAGTCTTCCAATTTTCGTAAGTAGGCTTTATTTTTTTACAGTTCACTAAATCAGACTGCAGTTTTCTGAATTTTATGATTTAGTTCACAGCAAGAATGAAAGCTCAAGAGAACATAAAAGATTTTTAATTTCAGAAATTACTTTGGTACACTGACTGTACGGTTCTCATTTAATGCACAGTCTACTTGTAAAGAAAAATCAAAACTGCTTTTGAAAACGGTGCTCAGGCTACATTGCTTTATGAAGCTGCATAGCTGCTGTCAGTGGTCTTAGCAGTAGTTTTAGAAGTAAAGCATCCAACATCCAATACGTTAAGATCTACAATTTATTTAATTGCTGGTACAATTTAGCAGAACTGACCAGAATAATTCATAGTATTTGGAAAGCGGTTTCTAACTTAAATCTAACAAACTTCAGTTGCATGTCAGTTGATCATGAAGAACTTCAACGTTGTACAACTCATGTTTTAAGCTTCCAAATCTCTTTAGAATTATTACTAAGTTGCATTTTAATGCTCAAGAAGCTGCCTAGGCTCCATTCAGGCAGCAAGACATTTGGTTCCTTACTATCCTGCAAATATTTATGGGATTGGTAAAATCTGACTGCATTTGGATAGTAATCCACATTTTGTACTGCAAATACATTCAGTTACATCATCAATATAAAACTTATTTTCATCCAAATTAACCAGGTTCTATCCAGACAGTTTTGTAAGAGACCTCAGAGAGAAATTCAAGAGAATTAAATGTACAACTTATGCCATCAATATGTATCTCAGGTAAAATTCTGTCTTCACAGAACTACCTTTAAACACATGTGCTATTTTGATCTTAATTGAAATGATCAGAAAAAAGCTCAGAAGGGACTTGCATGGTACAACCTGAGTGCTTCCCCGCTAAGGAAATCGTGAAAAATTTAACTATTTTTCATAATCACATAAGATTCAAAGATACAGTTTAGAATGATAAGTAGTTTGACATGATATTCTTTCAAGCATCAGTAACTGAAAAAGTTCTAATGATACGAAGCAATGAAAGCAGAGTTTAAAGCTACAAGAAAGTAAAAACTCAGTATTCAACAGGTTGCACATATGTGCATGTATACACATATTTACGTTTAAAATACTCATATGCAACTTCCAGTATTTTTTGTTTGAACTGCCTTCCTATACCATCTAGAAACGTTTCTATTTCTGCAATATAAATATTCCTAAAAAGTAAACATTTATCTAAAATTATTTAGAAAATTACTATTGAAATTGATGATCTTTCTTCCTCCCCTTTCACCTTTTGGTCACAGATGATGAAAAACATAATAGGCAAACTTGTAATTTGGCCTTCAGCAGCTTTGGAAAATAAACACAAAGAATGGTCAAAACCTACTCAGAATTTCATTGTACAGTAATTACCTGAAAGTTTTTAATGCTTCACTAATGCTGGCCTGAAATCTAAACTGAAGGCCAATGCTGTCTGCCTTTGAGAAAACATGTTTTACTTTACTATAAACAATATTAGAACCAAAATCAGTTAAAATGAATAGAAAAATCACAATACATTAGTATTATGTTAACAAACAATGAAGGCTCAGTAAAAAGAATACAAGGCAAAGAACAGAATAGTGCACTGTGGTTTTATTGATGTCAGCAATGACAATTTGCCTCTTTCATATGTAAAAAGTATCCAGCTTCATATAACTAAGAACTTTAAAAAAAGTCTCTTGTGGTGTCAGGTCCAAATTCCTTCTGCTCACATGAGCTTTCTTTGTTCCATCCTGTTGCTTGGAAAAAGCCAGAATTTCTTCTAGAAGTCTTCAGCAAGTTGGAGCTGCCAGTGAATTTCCCCCCACCCCGAGAAGGTTTCTAAATGAAAATAAAATAAAATGCAACAGATAAGCATAAAACCTCTCTGCTCTTTGTGCAATGTATGCTTTACTGATATTTCATTTTCTTCCTCAAAAAAAAGAATGGATATCTGCTTTTCAGTACTTACAGAGATCTAAGTCTTTAAAAGAATAAATCGGAAGGTTGCACTTCAGTGCAGTAAATGTGACTTATGTAACACAAGGAAAGAATGATTTTTGGCAGTGACTTCTCACAAAAATACAGTTTCTCCATTGGTAAAGGACTTCAATACAATTTTTACTGCAAGTGTGACAAAGTGTAAATTAATTCTGTCATGGAGCAAAGGAAGACCCAAGAAACAGATAATGACCAAACATTCATAGTTTCACACTCTTAGGTTCTTCCAAGCTCCTCCAAAAGCTATGATCCTTCAAAACACTCATTTCTGATTACTTGTTCCCCTTCTTTTTCAGGGTATCATGATATTCTTTACAAGAAGTGTAAGCTCAGGATGTATTTTTATTATTGTTAAATTCTAACTCTTGTATCTTGATTCTCTAGGAGGAATATCTTATTTTTCAGACCTGTTAAAGCTAGTATTTGACTCATACCTTACACAACATAGCGTGGGTTCAAGGGCTCTCAGTGTAGTGCTCTGATAAAATTGAACTACTGTTCTCTACCTCACACTGCTGGATATTAATAAACAATTTCTAGGACAGCTGTAGCCACACTGAGGTGCTTTCTATCCCATACTTCTGTTACTTCACCTTAATATGACTCTGTCGCTCTGTCTTCATAATAAACACCAACTGTTCTTAAAACCTGAAGTGTAGAAGTGCGAGGCAAGAAGCTGTTCAGAAGGATACAATCATAGAATGGTTTGGGTTGGAAGGCACTTTTAAAGGTCATCTAGTCCAACCCCCTTTCAATGACAAGGGACATCTTTAACTAGATCAGGTTGCTCAGAGCTTCATCCAACCAGACCCTGAATGTTTCCAGGGATGAGGCATCTACTACCTCTCTGGGCAATCACTGCCAGTGTTTCATCATCCTCATTTTAAAAAAATTTCTTCCTCATATATGGTCTGAATCTACTCTTTTAGTTTAAAACCATTACACCTTGTCCTGTTGCAAAAGGTCCCATTAAAAAATATTTTCCCCATCTTTATTATAAGCCCCCATTATGTATTGAAAGGCCACAATAATATCCCCCCAGGGTCTTCTCTTCTCCAGGCTAAACAACTCCATGGATCAAAATTTGACTTTTAAAAATCTCATGGTTTTAAAAAAATAAGCCTCCTCACACTTAAGGCCCCACTACACTGTAGGCACAGATTATGAGCTGATATTTGCTAAGATTCACAAGGGCACCTTCAATACCTCTATGAGCATGCTGAAAACTAATCCAGGAAGCAGTATAGCTTCATTTCTGCATTTCTGTACCAGTGTTAGTATGTCCTCACTGTCAAGTGATTGATGTGATGTTATACAGGCAGGCTCAAAGAGCTTTTGGGTCTGGGGTGATGTGCCTACTGTATGGACCTAATATCTTATCTTTGATAGATCCCTATTATACTCACTACAAACATGGCCAGCAAACTTTACTTTTAGTACTAAGTTGCTTTTGAAAACAAGGTAGGTACCTGGGCGTTTTAAATGTTAAACACTACAATATTAAGATCCACCTGTTTATAATATAAAATAATCACCAGCTCCACCTATCTCCACCTCTTTTCAGGAAAAAATAGAAAGTTACTTTACGTAACACAGAGCTACTCTCTCAGGGTGTAGAGGTGCCATTATCAATGATCTGGTGGAGAGGTAAAGCACCCTTCAGTGGGAAGTTGTGGTAAAAGTATGTCTCATGGGATCTCTTAAAACCTGCCTGGATTAAAAAAAAAACCAAAAAAAAAACACACACACAAAAAAAAAAAAAAAAAAAAAAAAAAAAAAAAAAAAGAAAGAAGAAAAAAGGTACAGAAATCCACTTCTAGGAAACAATATCCAATATTCCTGAAGTTTTACATGCCAAGATATTAAAGCTACACCATTGTACAAGTCTGGGTAAGTTGAAAGCAATTTAGAAGAGGACTATTTTCTGCCTAGCTTTAAAATAAGAGATGAACTGACAACATCCAGCACTTTTTTTTGGAAAAGCTTAACAGATTTTCATTACTGGTTTCTCTCCAATTCCATTGTCTTCAACCAGCACCTCATTAAGTCAGGTGTAGCACATTTCAAAATGCAATTTAATTGTAAGATATATGATAGCATGAGACATTCTACTGGGAACTATAAGCCACACCTGATGTTCAGCACAATATCACAGTATACACCTCCTCATATCACCTTACCTACCAAACAAGGCACATGAGGGCAGCTACAGCAGACTCCACACAAGCTTCAGAAGCCAAATCTAGCAGGAAAAAGCTTCCTGTACCACACAGAAAAAAAAACTTCTGGATATGGTACTACAGTATTTTTATCCCCAAGAGACTGTCAATAGAATGTTTTTAAACTGAGGAAGAATTCCCACTTTTTGACACTATTCAGAAATGACCACAAATGCCACACGCTTGAAGGAAAAAGATGTTCCATTTTCCATAAACTCTGTTCACTGGAACACAGAGGAAAAAAAATAATATGAATTCTAGACAAAATAAAGGATTGTGTTGACAGGAACAATACAGAAGCTAACTATGTTTAAGTAGCACCACCCTATATAGAAGGCATCTCTTACCTCTGTTTTCTTTTCCTACCTGAATGATCTTAGTGTTTCAAGAATTTAAGACAAATTTCCTATCTTGGTGTTAACATACCATAGCTGTTACATTATGTTGAAATGTAGTTGATCTTAATACTGGAACTTTTCCAAACACAAACCTAAATCTGATAAAGCAGCTAATTAAAGTAGGTTGATTTAGTAAACCATTTTAATATAAAATACACAAATATTCTTACTGACTACCTTTTAGACATTTGGAGATAGTTTTCATTGAAAGGTCAAAGTAATTCAGTTATGGTAGCCAAAGAAGATAGCATTGAATGTTTTGATCCGGAGGGAATGAATCTTCCTATCCAGCAGTAAGTTGTATTTTCTCATAATGAATCGCTGTTTACAGTGATGGCTATTTAAGGTATGTATAACTGCTACAATATTTGCTATCTGTATTGTAGAAAATAAAGTGCATAATATCGCAACAAAGTTAAACTTAACAAAAGTAGCCAAAATTTACCAAGTTTAAGATGTCATCAATTTTACATGGCACTGGGTTAATAAGCTCTGTTTTGGATGACAAATTGACAATAACTTAAGCAGATGTTGAAGTAAACAGTCCTTGTTCAAAAAAGGTTTTGTTGTTTTTTTCTGGGATGAGAAGAGTCCATTTCTACTTGCTGACAAATGCTTTTACATTCATTCCACTGACACTATTTACCACCTGAGTCTAGCTCCTTTATTTAGAGATGTCTGACCAAAAAAACAGAGTATTTGAAATGGGCTGTAAATGTTTTTTTCTTTATGGTAGGTCTTGATACTAAGTCTGCTGTCCATTTATATCAGACTCCTGTTAGAATCGTCAAAGCAAGGTACAAGAAACACTGCAAGAAACAGCCACCTGTGTCTTAGAAAGGTTGTTCCCTACTTGCCAGGAACTCATTTGCTCTTTTTGAGATACAGGAGTTACTAGCACTCTCTCTGGATGTCTGTTTTCTCTCCTCTCCCAGCTGACCAAAGCCAAATATGGTTTTCCAGATTTATACTGTAAAATTAGAAAAATACCAAATATATTATCTAAAGACACACAAAAAAAACCCTTCCTAGTTTTGACTGCTGTCTACATTGACCACATTTCCTTTGGGTGATTACACTGACACTTCTTTGAGCCAACTGAGCTGGTTTACAACTCCACTCAGCGCATATGCCAGAATGATTTCTGCACAAATTATCTCACAACATGTTTATTGACAGTGATTGATAGACTTGCTTAAAATAGAAATATCACATGATAAATTATGGGAAAAAATAGTATAACTATCACTTTGGCACGAGTCAGGAAGAAATTTTTCTCTTATATTGCCAGCACTCCTCCAAATGAGAAAGGTATATTAGCATATGATCAAAACAAAAATCAAATCATATGTTCTTCCATGTCAGAAATATCAAAATCTGCAGAGATCAGCACCTATGAAGCCAACTGAATGTGAAGGATGGGAGCAAAAAAGAATGAAAAAGAGCTCAGTAAACAAACTGGCTAATGGGTGAGTGGAGGAATCAGATTCACAGCAAAGACACATTGTAGATAGACACCAAAGCATGTGACTTTAGAAAGCTTCTCATCAAGGTTTGAAAACTAAGGATTTAGAAGGTCCACGAGTAAAATGAAAGCAGCACAGCACACTTGATTTGTTTAGTAAAAGAAATATGACTGGTTATCTGGCTAGCCTGTTCAGATTCCTGAATACATATCAGGTGTATTTTTGAGAATCATATAAAACCCCTTAATTTCTGCTAATTAATAAAGTATAAGTACAAGTATAATCCTCAAAATTCAGAGTATGGTAAATATTCTCAGGCCTCATACCTCCCCATTCAGTGTTGAGCTCACGGTTTTTAGGTTTTAGTGTTGACAATTCTCCTTCCCATGCTTAGCAAAACAATACATTTATTTATTCAAATAATGGCTCATTAAAAGTACACTATGGAACCTTGTACAGATAGGCAGTACTGAGTTCAGAAGGGACCACAGCCACTTATTTCAGAGCAGAAGATGGTCCAGTGTATGTGAATGAGAGAAACTTAACTTCTGCTCTCTCAGGTGAAAAAGTATCAAGCAACAGCTTGCTCAGATGACAAGTCCTTACCTAAAGCAAAGTTAAAAAGCTATTTGCCAAAGTGTTTTTACCGCCTTCCCTCTTCCTTCAGACTTATTAGGTCTTTTCCTACAGCTCCCAAATCCAGATGAACAGAGATATGCAACTTTTATCCAATATACCAATAGGCCTAAGACATTTAGAAGCAATATGCCAAACATATCTTCTGTGTACGCAATCACAAGTGGTTTCTAAACTCAAAAGACACAACCATAAAACTTTCACTTAAATGATAAGACACTGATTTAACATCAGTAGTTCTCCATAGGTGTAGCAATCACTGCTCCCTGCTTGCCTGTGATAAACTAGGTTATACATGTGTTGTTGGTTAATACTTCATTATTTTTAAATGATAAACAAGATTTTTCAAGGAATTTTAAAGTTGTCTATTTACTTGTAAAATGGTGGTCATAATAATTTATTTGTTCAAAATATTCCTCATCTGCAGCCCAGTGCTGAGAGTTCTTCCACAACTGACTACTGGTAAAGTTGTAGAAAGTTTTCTCATTAACTTCACAAAGAGAGAACACTGAAGTATAGAACAATCCAGGTCTGCTCTTCTTGAAATCTAAACCCATAAACAAAGTGCCAATACCATATATTTACCTTTTATTTCCTATTAATCAGTTCCTAGCTCTTGGAGGTTGATAAAATTGTTGCGTAGGTCGTGTGGACCGTCTTGGCTGACCATCGCCTCCTCTGCGGAATTCTAGAGTTTGCTCATAGCTTTCCTCTTCCTCCTCCTGCAGGTAAACAGCATGGTTTTAAATGGGAGAGTAGGCAAACAAAATACATGAGTAGGTGTATGCACACATACACACCATAACATACACACGCTTACGCTTGTATCAGCGCATTCATGCACGTGTAGCAACTGCTGCTGAAAAAATCAGTGATAATGGGACTGCATTTTTCAAAGCTAGGAAAGGTACCAAAAAAAGAGATGGATAATCTCAAAACTCAGTCCCCAGGGCTGCAGAAGATATTAAATATTTGCAGAAAAAAAGCATAGCTATTGAAGCAAAATTATTTTCCAACATTCATACAGGCAACAAACTCAAGGAAAAAGATAACCTCGAAAACCTGCCAGAGCAAGAGAAATATCATCTTTTAGGAGTTTAGAAGTGTGTGGAATAAAATAAAATAATTCGGAAATGGAAATGCATGGAACAGCATCTAGCAATATGTATACTAGGAACACAGATTTGAAACAGTAGATAAAAATGTGTGATGCAGTAATAAGGAAAAAAGCCTAAAAATATAGTGGACAGTAATTTAGATATGAATTTTCTATAAGCAGCAATAATAAATATAAACTCTGAATAATGAGAAGAAAGGTAATTACATATTTGCAATATAGCATTCACATCTAGTCATCTCAATACTAGAAAGATATAGACAAATTATATGGAATTTAGAAGAAAAAAAATAAGATACTGGAGAACGATTTACAAAAGAAGATTCAAATAGCTACATATTTACTGAAATAGTGAAAGGAAAAAAATCCATCTGATGGAGTATTTGAACATGGTACACATTAAAGATAGGGAAGAATTTTAAGAGCATTAGAGTTGATAACAAAATAGAAATAGAATAAAAACTTACAAGCTAAAAAAAAAAAGTTTCCGAACATGAGTACAATTACAAAAGGCATTTTAGGGAACGAGTTATAATTTAATTTCTTCAATATCCTAAAACTACACTGTAGCAGACATCAGGTCTAAAGGGAACATACTGTAGGAAAGCCACTTTGGGGGAAAAAATACTGAGTATGCAACTCTCAATTCTCTTTCATAGAATCATAGAATGATAGAATC
>NW_008625295.1:33351-42426 GCF_000691845.1 Merops nubicus | reverse complement strand
ATTACATCACTGTCACCACTGATGCTGAGGATCAAGCACGGGGAAAGTCCCAGGCTGGACTCAGCAGCAGGTGGGAATTGGATTCAGGAGCTGGATTCTGGGACTGGTTTCAGGAATGCACATATCAAGACTGAAGGCAGAAATGAAGAGAGTCCCCCAACACTGCCCATTGAAGAAGAAGCTTGACCCTTGTGATCCCTCAGCTTCGTACTGAATATGGGATGAACATGGGATGGAATCCCTCGTTGGTCAGTTTAGGGTCACCTGTCCTGTCCACTCCTCCCTGCAAGTGCAGCCTTTTACTTTCTGCACCCTCAATGTGGTACAAAAGATTTATCAGGGACCTTGGTTTCTGTAGGAGCAAGTCTAAGCAAGAGCCTTTCTGCACACTGATCCTTGGTAGCAACTGTAAATGTTGAGCATTATTACTGCTAGCAGCAGACACTGTTGGCAAAAATTATGCCATTAACTTCAGAAAGTATCAATAGTTAGAGACTGAGCTGAAAAGTAAAATCACTGAACAGAATTAGTTCTGTTCTAACTCAAACCAGGACACCTAAACAAGCCAGTTCACAAAGCTGAGGTGCAGACCCAGCACAGTTGCTGTTCTGCTCTGAGACTGTACTTTACAGGGCTGAGTTGGTGCCTGGGTTAGTTGCACACTGAAGGCAATTAAGGCTTTGGGGAGAGTTTACAGCATCTGCATTATGGAAAAGGGTCAGGAGGAGAATAGGCTTTAAATATTGTTTCTATCACTGCTTTTTTTATCTTGCAACCAGGAGTAAGATGCTCGTGTGAAAATAGGAGGCACAGAGTTAAACTCTCATCTGTTACAGGCCTAATATCCTTTTTTTGGAGAGAGACAATGGGTCTGTTCATAAATTGGCTGGAGGAGGATGATATTGTCAACTTTTTGTATGGCAACTCAACGATGGGGGAACCTGCCTAGGAATAGACCAAGACTCTGAGTGACAAAAGGATTCAAAGCAAGAGGAGTTGCCAAAATAGTGACCTAATTCCTAGGAACTGGCTCGGCCCTGGAAAGACACCGTTGTTCAGGATAACAGAGGCAGATAAAATATAATTTGGTGTGAAATCTCCTTTAGAAATATTTTCTCCTGGAATAAGGAAGCCTGGCATTTGGAACATTTCCCAGTACTGTTTCTACACTGGTTTTGCAATTTCTTAGTGTATGATCCAATCCAATTAATCTTGTGGAACTTGGTTATTACTGGTAGGAGAAGGAATAAATACCAGGCCTTGAAATAAATATTAGTGACTGTGTTTGAGAAATACTTCAACAAACACAGATTTGATGTCTATTTTCCAGCTGAACACTATTGTATAGGACTGACCACTTACAGCTGAAGAGATTTACCAGATACTTGAATTTCAGAAAAAAGAAACAGGAAACAGAATAATAAAATAACAAAAATAAAACAAGTCTCATGGATGCTGGCAATTTTATACATTTAAAACAAATATTTGTCTGGATTTAACTGACAGTGCTTGCTATAAGAATACTGTTCTTTTTGTAACTTCTGCCATTAATTTCTTTGGTGTATTCCTGAAGTGAAAACAGTACAGGCTTCATGGGAAGAACAATTGCTCTTTGTAGATGAAGGTTAAACTACCAGTGTAGAATTGTTTCCTACACAATGGGAGAAGTGAAAGACTATAAAATATGCTTCCTGTCAACAAGATAGCTTTAAAGCTTCTTGGCTCTAAATGAATCCCTTGAATTGATAGTTTGGGAGCATGGCTTGTGTTTCATAGGACTCAGCTCAGTTATAAAATAGTCAGATTGCTCTTATTTATGCAGCAAACCTGGGGAATGCAATTTTTCAAAGGATTTCTGAATAAATGATGCAATATTTGTGATACACTGAAACTTGATTTTCACATTGTAGTAAATATTCATCCCAAAAGAGCATCCTTGTTTTGGTTTAAGTTAGAGCAGGTGGAAGAAGGAAAATCAGGAGGAAAAAAACTCTCAGAACAAGAGAAAAACTGTAAAGTTTCAAGCCTGAATAGAAAAGTTAAAGGACTCTTTTTACTTGCTATCAAGTGTAATTAGCAGGCTGACTTCTTTTACTTGCCAACATTTTTATTGATGTTACTGGAGTGTCTTCTCATTTCCACAGATCATACATTGTTGGTAGTTAGGAAAGAAATAAAATAAAACTGTATGCCACAAGGAAGTTTTAAATTGTATTGTTCATAATTTGAAATGAAGCTATTTCTCCAAGAAACAGAAATATTTTTAAATGAGACTGTTAATTGAAATTAAGAAGTAATTCCTGATACATATTTTTAAATATTATTACTTGCTGGCAGCCTACTTTAATCTGGGGAAAACTGAATCTACATATACAGCACCAAAGGATCTAATGCCTCAATTTTTCTGTCAGACATTGATGTAAATACAGGCCCTATATTTGATTTTCATCTTTATCTGAAAACCACAGTAGTCCACTGTAATTCCTACTAATTTTAATTATGTAGTTAGTGCATTCTCAGATCTTCACTTTGTCACCTTACTTGCTCTGAACCTCTAAAACTATTATTTTTATCATTGTTTTTATTTGTTTGTTACCAGTAGGTCCAATTTTAACTTGGAACCTTTTCTATTAGATGTGTACAATGCAAAAGACTTTGCTTGCCCTGAAGATTTTACTGTGTGGACAGAAGTAATTAGCAGAACATGTGATGCATATGTTATTGAGCTCATTTTCAGAAGACTGAGATCCAATTTATTGATGCAAATGGCTTGTTTTCCTTAAGGTAAGCCATGGGGAAAAACTGTAATATTTGAGGGACAGACAAAATAAACATTTACTAAACTAATATCCCATCAGTTCAGAGAAATTACGATCACTGCTTCCTTCTTTCTGAGGGTGGGCATGTCTCAGTGAAGCCTGCCTTTGGGACTGATATGTCTTTGCAAGAACTGTGACTCAAAGAGCAGATTTCATTTTATTCTTCCCATGTGTGCTGTGCTAAACATAATGAGGCTAAAGCTGCTAAGTCACACTGTATAAGTCATAAATACTAAAAGCAATCAGGAGTGGATGCAGCCGCAGTCTACGTGGAAGTGGGGGCTTCACCTTAGCAGTCCCAGCTTTAAAAAAGAAGCCAAAGTCCTACCCTCTGCAGCACTCGCTACCCAATAAATCCCAGCATGCTCAATGTAATGGAAATTCTCCAGAGCCTATGCCACACTGAAACTGAGTGCAGAAAGCATCCTTCAAATAAAGCTGGTCCATAAAACAGAATAATCAGACAGCTGAGAAAACAACCTGCAATATGAGTTCATAGTGTTCTAGGACTTGGTGCTATAAAAAGATCTGTATCAGTGAAACACTCCTTCCAGATAATTGGGGGGTTATAACACTGAACTACACTCCCAAATAGAGCTAATATATAGTACTACACTATACATTTATTTGAAGTAGCAATTCTTGCTCACTCCTCCATAGGTTTTATTCTTCCTTTTGAGTTTATCAGTATGTATTTTGGGTTTACATTTGTGTTTCAAAGCTTTCTGGTTCATCAGTATTTATCATACAGGTTTCTTTTAAAAGAAAATAAAACAAAGATCTGTTACTGATATTTTTAAATGTTTGTTAACACATGCATGGAAAAGACCATGATTTGATTCTTGTATTAAATTATTAGATTATGTCTACAGACTTCAGTGTCTTCAGACTCTACCTCAAGGAAAGAGTCTCAAAATCA
Organism: Merops nubicus; assembly: GCF_000691845.1. NCBI lineage: Eukaryota > Metazoa > Chordata > Aves > Coraciiformes > Meropidae > Merops > Merops nubicus. Next base: position 38,688 of record NW_008625295.1, on the reverse strand, counting down.
AGGCCAGTAGATTTAATAGGCAATGCATAGCCGTTATTCATAGCAGAATATGAAAAGGAATCAAAACAAGTTCTGACAGAGAGAGCATGATGAAAGCAGTGCTGTGTACAGATATTTGCTGCCTTTAGCTATCAAAGTGATTCCTTTCTTCTGGCCTGGATTGAAAACACACATGTTTGGCAGGCTTGTTTTGAATTTTTTGTTCCATGAGTCCCAGCTGTGATTTTACTTTGGGTAATGAAATATAAAAATTACAGATAGAGATATTAGATAGGCAGCATTTGCCAATAGGTGAAACAAGGGAAGGGAATTTGCAAGCATGGCCCATATGTTGTTGCTGCCTTTGGTCTCCATGAGACAGCAAATGAGTTTCATTACTTCTGCATCTGCACTATCATCTGAGCAAGGCCATTAGCTCAGGATCAAGATCAAACTTCACAAACGTGCAGTTCTGAAACTCAAAAAAAAAAAGTTTTCTTGCAACCAAGCAGCAAAATGCTGTTGTGGTTTGGGTTTGGTTTGGTTTGTTTGTCAGTGGACCACCATATCCTTCCTAAAAAAAAAAAAAAAAAAAAAAAATCTCTTGCAACCAAGCAGCAAAATGCTGTTGTGTTTTGGGTTTGGTTTGTTTGTCAGTGGACCACCATATCCTTCCTAGAAGTGTTCTTGTATTGTCTGTTGGAAGGATGAATAGGATCTGAAAGATGATCAGCTTGGGCTCCTTGTGGGACCATGTGGACCTCTCCACATCCTGTGGAGAATAAACATGAATGTATCAGAGGATATGTTGAGCTTTCTGGTTCACTCCCATAAAGGAGGCACAGAGGTTGTATCTGTTCCTTCCTTCATCTGTGTTTTCTGTAATGTGCCTTCTACTTGTTTATGCAGTGCCTGACAGTGAGGGTTTTAACTCTGGGCCTTGTGTTTCTGAATGATAACCACCTAGGCTGTATTGGCACAGCAGTTGCTTCACTTCCCTGTACATCTTTCTAGGTAGAGAGTAAAAAATAATTCTGGAAACACCCAGATGGAAATTATTTATTGATTTATACAGGAATGGAGTTCTCTGCAGGAAACATAGGACTTATTTACCCTCAGTTTCTCTTTCCTTCACCCTTTCCAGTAACTGAAGAAGCTAATAATTTTGGGATACTTTTGAAATTAGGCATCCACAGGCCAGTTAAGTATTGAATTGTCCCTCAGGTGTGATTTTTCTTATTTTGTCTTTTCAATAACAATGGAAAAGACACGTGAAAAAATGAACAAGTATGAAAAAATGGCTAAGTAAATGGATGAATTTTACTAATTCAAGATTCAAAGAGAAAGTGCAAAGAACTCTGTGGTGAACTCATGATAATATGGTGATCAAAAGAGTTTGGGAATGCTTTTATTTGCTTTAACACATGAAAGTTAAGCATGATAGAAATTAGGCTTCAATTACATTAACACTAGTGACTTTTATGTAATCCACATGATAACATTTCGATCTCTTTAGATATCTAGACTCACCTCTGGCTCTTTGCAACCACCTTCACTTAGTGTTACTCAGGTGTTTGATTAAACTTGAGTCGTATGGAAATTCACACAGTAAATGCAGTGTAAATAGAGTACACTCACAACTGTTGTCTGCAGGTGTGAATGAACTCAGAATATGAAGAAATATCCTGATATAATGATAGTTAAACATAACCCAAAAGGACAAAGATCTTCAGCTGTTTTTCCTAGTCCTATAGCAACACCTCTGTATGAACTGGGTGGGCTTTCTAAGACTGAACAAATTTACTTATGCCTTAGGAAAGGTATCAAATGGAAGGAAACATGCTAATAACAGGTACCTCTGCTTTTAAATTTCCAAATTAGTTTCCTCATCCTTCCTTTTAACAGATAGCGACCAACACACAGCACTTTTTAGCTTGATATTCCTCTGCAAATAAGTCATTATCTTTTTGTGAACAGTACAAAGGACTGGCATGATCCATTTCTAGAGAAGTCAGACTATTGACATTTAGGTGCTTTGTGCCTACCTACAATCTCAGAAAATCCTGTGATAATTGATATATAAAATTGTTACCTAATTTTCACTACAATCCAGTAAGGCAAGCAAGAATTATCCTCCCAGCAGCCAGGTGGGGTAACAAACACAGAAGTGTGATGTGCACTGAATATCCAACCCAGTCTGTAGCAGAGTTACCACTCAAACTAATCCAGGTTGTTTCAAGCTACAGAATTAATTCACAAGACAATACTGACTGAACTAGGAGCCCAACGTCAAAAAGAATTGTCATTCCAAACCAACCAATGCCACGTTTGACAACAGTTCAGTGTTGTTACCTATGATAGAGTAGCACTTGGCTAACTCTGTATTTTGTTATAGAATTTTTCAGTCATTATAAAGAAGAAATGTTTCTCTCCAGTTTATACTAGGTGGATTAAGGGACAGTAAGGATCGAGGGCACTGAGGTTAATTAAATTAAATTACCTTCAGTAAAAACATAAAATATAAGGTTACCTAGAGGAATGAAGAAAGGACAACAATCAGTCACACAACATAGCTAGGATTATTCAGCTCTTTATTCTGCATATTGAAAGCTCACTTGGTCTGTGAGTAATCATATTTCTCCATGACCCTAAGGACATTATAAAGAAAATTATCAAGTTAGCTCCTATTGTCAAATAACTGTCAGAAGGATAAAGGAGGAGAGAATCCAGGAAAGTGGGATTTTTCACAGTATTATAATTTCTGCTGTTGCTTTTGTCCAGAAACACTCAATAACTATAAATACTGAAATATGATATGAGAGAATGATGGGAAGGGAGTAGGGATAATTTATTTAAAACAGCTGAGGAAATGCAACTTTCTTTAAATTTAAATAATTGAACATTGTCCTTTTACATTCTCTTTGCTTTCACTCATTGCACACAGCAAACTTCCTCTGTACTAAAGAGTTAACATTGTCAAAGTTAATTTTGTGCTTTTCAGATTGCAGGGATGTAAAGCCAGAGCTAGGAAGGACAGATAATTTTAATGCCAAATTAAGGATGACTCTAAAACCTAGTGACCTTTAAATGGGATGTGAAAATCAAGGATAATTGAGTGGCATGTCTGCTAATTATTTAAAGGAATTAATAATTCAGAAATAGAGAACCAGCTCTGACCTGGTCTACAACTAGGGGGGCATATATCCAATTTTGAGAAGCCATCATCTGCCTTGTGACCTCTACTTGAAGTTTTTTAAGTTCAGCCTAAGATATATGTGAAAAATTAAAGTACTGGAAAATATGACAAAGGTCAACTTGTAATTGTTGTTCCCATAAGACAGAGAAGCTCTGAGCTGTCACTGCACCAGAAGACATCAAGTAATTGGAGATAGAGATGATACTGCTTCAGCTGTGCAGCAGAGGTACCCTGGCCACAGGACGAGGGGGTAGTTGGACATCTCTGGGGGGCATCCTAGTGATTGCTCATTATTGGAGTTTGCTTATTAATACCGGTCCAGCTTTCTGCCTACATGTAGGTATGAAATAGGAGGAGGAGGTAGAGCTATGTTGGTTGGTAGGGATTCATCTGGGCAGATGTCTGTCTTAATTGTATAGATGTCCATTTGAATTTCACATCCAAGGCTCCTTTTATAAGCAATATAGTGAACAGTACATTGTGTGTGTAGTTAACACAGTCTTAATGTAGATGTACAAATAGTTCAGATTAATTAAAACCAATGCAAATTTACCTCTAGAAGTCTAAAGATTTTTTTTGAAGTGATCAGTGTTTTAAACTTATTTATCTGTGGATGAGATTAATCTTACAGAAGTCACAGACGTGATATAAGGACCTCGTTAACATGCACAGAGATTTGCCTGGGGCACGCAGAAAAAAATTGTTTGCTACTGAAAAAATTAACCCTTCCCCAACTTTTTCATTTCAAGCATAACATTTTGCTTGTCTTCTATGTAGTAATGTGGAGATTGAGTGAAATGTTTTGGGAATATCAAAGGAACTTCATTCTTGGTGTATTATGCCTGGTTCTGTTTAAGTCCTTTTCATAATCTTAAGTACCCTTGGGGAAAGTCAGATGTTGCACACATGCAAAACAGTGGCCATGAGTTTAATTTTTTTTTTTCTGCCAGTGATATTCAACATGTCTTAAAAGATAGGAGGTAATATTTTGAATGGGATATTCCTTGAAGAAAGATTTTTTTTTTAGCTGTAGCGTTGAAGTCTATCTAGCAGAATAGATTAGCTGGGCTGAAGAGTAGAATTAGCACAGCTATGTAGTGAGATTGTGCAGACATATCAACATTAATTACCCCAGACATCTCTGCCCCACTGCACATATACATGTCCTGTGAGATATGCTGACTTGTTGGGATTCAGCTCACAGATTAATGTTTCTAAATGTAGGGGTCTACTTGTAGGTGCCTGTGTGTGAACTATGCACCTAAGTGTCATGGATACTCATTTAAGATGCTTCCATTTGATTATCTGAACAATTAACAGACTCAGCTGTACTGGTTATGTGGATATGGGTTGTAATGAGAATTTAGACACTTAGATCATATGCATTTGGACATCTACATTTCAATGTCTTAATCTGAAATTTGAGCTGCATCTATTATGTGTATTTTGTCTTAATTTACCCAAATTAAATCAACATAACTTCTTGTCCTTACAAACACACATGAAAGGCATGAGAAGGAATGCTGATCTCTAAGAAGAGGGGATCTATGCAATGGTAATATTCACAAACAGAAAAAAATCACTACACGCTCATTAAAATTGCAACAACTTCTATCGCTCTGAAGCAATCCACAGGTCACACACATGTGGCACAAAATCTGTAGAATAAAGTACTTGTGTGTCTCAACAGAAACTTTCATGCCTGTTAATGTGGTGGATCCCTTTGGGGAACCATATGAAGCAGCTCCTGTACCCAGGGAGGTGGCAGGTTACAGAAGTAACACAGCATGAAGCAGGGTACAAAGCTCAATATTGTAATTTAATCCCTGTACCCAAAACTCAAAAAAATCAACATGCTTACAGTATAGAAAAGTTAGAAGTCTCTTTCATCTAATACTAGCAAACCTTTCTCTCTATAAAAGCAAAAGAATGCACAACACCAAAGAGCTCTAATGAATAACTACAGAGTGTGGATCTGTCTTTTGTTATCAGCTGCTGTCACAGAGGACTGTAATTTTTTTTTTCTCTCTCCAAGGCCCAGAAGTCATATTTCAGTTGTGAGTTTTCTTTTATCTTTAAGCTTCCAAGTAGATATATTTGATTCATAAATTCATTCAGAAAAGACTTTTGTTGGCTCATGCTTCAGTAGCAGTATGTGTTAT
>NW_008625295.1:0-33320 GCF_000691845.1 Merops nubicus | reverse complement strand
GCAGGAACAAATAGTTTTAGCAGGCTGAAATTCAGTAACCCTCCATAAGGACTTTACAGAAAAATATTGAAGCTACATTGAGGAATTGTTGGACCTGAGGTGGGATTTATCTGCCTCTGCTCACATGCAGCATTTTGTTACTCTAAAAGGTACATGCATGCAGTAGATGTGAAACAGGCAAAAAAAGTACTAAAGAGAAGAGACTTGGCAGAAATAAATCTGTTGTAATGAGATTCACAACTGTTGTATGACTATGGCACCAGGGATGTATTGCTTTGTTACTGCTGCCCTCCATCCACTCTCTAATTTTGAATGATAGATCTTTTTTTGTTTGAATGACAGGTTAAATTTACTGATAAGCCTCTTTACTTCATCCTTCTAAACTAGTTCCAAAGACATTTTTATCCATGAATTAAAATTGTTAATGGCTATTGCAGGTGGAAGAAAGCACTAGGAGTAGGGCAAACGAGGAGTTATCTTCTGCTTGTTGTAGTATGCCCATACCATACACAAGTCAGATAAAGACATTTAGATGCCTTATTTGTCCCAGAAATGTCCCCAAAACTCCTGTCTCCAAAATTTTGCTTAATCTTTGGAATATGTAGCTCAAGTGAGTTAAGCCATTACATATCAATGCATCAATTCCTCTTTCTGGAACAAGTGAAGCAGGCGTGCTAGGGTAAGGATAGGGCAGACCAGTTTTACAACTGATTAGTAGGAACTACTGTCTGAGAGGTGTGCTGATGTCATCACTGAAAAAACAAAAAAAAACAAACAAACAAACAAAAAAAACCCAAAAAAAACCAAACAAAATTATGTAGCAGGAACAGATTTCTTAACTGAAATACCTCATTTTGTAAATCAGAATTCTTTATCTGCAGTAGACATAGAGAATCATTTATGCTCTTCCCCACTTAAAGGTAGTTATCAAAATCAATCGAATTTCACAACTTAGCTCCCCCAGTGACTCACTCTCAAATTTCCTTTTTCTCCCTTCCCACATTTTGTTTCTTCTTTTTCTTTTCTGTTTTGCTTGGACCACAGTATGTCGATCCCTAAAGCATTATTGTGAGGTGGGCTTAATGCCCTGAAAGTGGCTTTGAACATTTATTAAAGATCTTTGTGAAAGGTCCTGCACCTGAGTTGGGACAATCCCAAGCACAAATACAGGCTGGGCAGAGTGGATTAAGAGCAGTCCTAAGAGAAAGACTTGGGGGTGCTGGTTGATGAAAATGAGGTAACAATGTGTGAGTGCAGCCTGGAAAGCTAACCATATCCTGGGGTACATCAAAAGAATCATGGCCAGCAGGTCAAGGGAGGGGATTCTGCCCCTTTGATCTTGTGAGACTCCACCTGGAGCACTGTGTCCAGCTCTGGAGTGCCCAATACAAGAGTGGGTCCAGAGGAGGGCCACAAAGATGATCAAAGGGATGGAGCACCTCTCTTTTGAGGACAAGCTGAGGCAGCTGTAGTTGTTCAGCCTGGAAAAGAGAAGGCTCTGGGGAGACCTTATTGTGGCCTTCTGGTATCTGAAGTGGGCCTACAAGAAAGCTGGGGAGGGACTTTTTATAAGGACAGGTCAGGGAGTAATGGGTTCAAACTGGAAGAGAGCAGACTGAGATTAGAAATTAGGAAGAAATTTTTCATTGTGAGGATGGTGAATCACTGGAATAGGTTGCCCGGGGAGGTTGTAGATGCCCCAACACTGGAAGTGTTCAAGACCAGGTTGGATGGGGCTTTGAGCAACCTGGTCTAGCAGGACGTGTCCCTCCTATAGCAGGGGTCTTGGAACCAGGTGATCTTTAAAGTCCCTTCCAACTCAAATCATTCTATGTCTGGGATTCAAAAATTGCATTGTGGAATGTAGCATTTTTCCACCCTAAGGCAAACCAAATTAAAAAATAGACATCACTGTACAGACATAAGTTTTCAAAGGCTGTAGGGATGTCTCTTTGCTTTTAATTTCTTCCATCTGGTCCTTCACATGCCTCCAGAGGGAGTTATACCACATATTGAATTGATGTTAATGGTCCCCAGAATGGAATGCTCCCTCTTTCTAATGCAAAATGGATATTTCTCAATGAAATATTAATATTAAAGGTATAAGCAGACCATAGTAGATGGAATTCACTGAAGTGAGTGTGTCTGAGATACTTATTCACATCCTGCAAACCAACCTCTTGCTGTGTTGGATACACTTGCTTCCCCTTGCTTCTTAGGCCAAGGATTCATAGCAGCAAAGGATAAAAACTGACAACAGTCATTGCTTTAAATTAAAACTGAGATTTAGGACAATAATTAAGAGTTTTGTGCAAACTGCTAATACAATTTTTTTTATTGTAGTGCATACCCTTAAGCAGTTACCAGTTATCTCTTCAATTCTGGAGGGTAAAAAAACAACCACAAAAAAAACCCCAAATGTTTGACTTACATATTAGCAATGATGTAATTCTGATTAGGAAAAATCTTGCTTCATTGCAAGAGACTCACTGCATGAGAATCACAGAGTCTCTCTGACTTTATGGTATGTATATAGGGCTTCAGAAAATGTCTGTTGATTAGTCTATTGCAGCAGAGTTAATGAAAGGTTATGTCGTATTTACTAATTTGAATATTTAGTATCAGTGAACAAAAACCTTTTTTTCTTTAAGTCATTCTGAATGTAGCTGGAGCTGAGCAACATCTGGAGCAGTGATGGCTAAGGAAGGTAACCCTTAAAGGACTTCATTTTGCAGTTAGATGCATTCCAAATTTAAAATTATCACAATGATAATTAACAAGACAAAATATTTCAGTGAGGGTAAAAACATGAATAGCTGTGCTACAAAATGCTGCTTCAACAAGATGGACACTGCAGATATTGTCAAGGATTTGTTTTATATAGTGATCTATGTGGGTTTTTTTTCATTAGTACAAAAATAGTGGTATAAAATGACAGATGTTCTCCAATAATGTTTCATATAAGGTAACATCACGTAAAAAGGAATAAATTTAATTTTGGACTACTTCTTGAAGCAGGATGAAAGAGGAGGTGACTGGCATATTTAAAGCCCCAGGATCAAACTATCAGAGGTCTGTTTCAAAATGTGGCTCTTGAACTGACTTTCCATTTAACATTGGTAGATCTTTCTTTTTTAATTTCTTCTTTCTGTATTGATCTATTATGTGAAAATAATCTTTTTCTTCTGCTGCTTATTCATATGATCTATAAATTTATTGTAGCAGGACTTTCTCTCACCATGCAAGTTCAGTATTGATGATAACAGGGTTAATATGTACAATTGTGTACATGTTCATCTTTGTAACAGGAATATGCTTCAGGTTGTAATATCAATATTCAAAATCAAGGTTTGCCAGTAGCATTTTATTATTCACGTGTGCATGTGTAATGATTTGTCTTTGTCATGTGATTGTTCCTGGATGGTGGGAATCCAGGAAATTCAAATGATCTGAATCTTTAAATTATTCATGGGAATAATTCCTGCAACAAAATGCATTTGACAACAGTATTGGGCACTTAGGAGAGTTACAATGTCTTAAATAAGAGTGCACTGAGTGACTTTCATCTCTCCAGATTAGACATGGGTCTAAACAAGTACAACCTACACAACCACTTTAAGTGACAGAAAATAGATGCTTTTAGGGTGCAAATCACCCTTCCTCAAAAGTAGATGCTTATACTAGCACTCCAAAATTTTCTATATCACTCTTTACAGAAATAAACCCCTTGAGTGACAAGTTCAAATGTAACTGTGTATATTGTATGCTTTTTTTGGTCAGGTGGCTGTTATTCCAACCAGTAATGCAGGCCCATGTCAGTGGATGAGGCAAAAAATGATTTGAATTCTGGAATCATCCTTATCCTTACGTCAATGTCATAACAGAAAAATGCAAGAGTCCTTTCACTCTTATTGTCTTTGTATCAGGCCTTCTTTAGAATGAGTCAGCTAGTCTTGAATCAGCTCTGGTCCTTACATTATAAAGACGTGATGATACAGATTTTAAATGTAAAGCTTATGAAAAGCTGCATTTTACAGTTGTACAGCTAAGGAGCTTGTAGAAAGCTAAAGATGCAATCTTTGGATGAGGAATTTAAAAAAAGTAAAATCAAGCTGCAAATTGTTCACAGAAAATCTGAGATGAATTTTAACACAAGTAGATTTTTGCTATAATAACAAAAATTGTAGACCTGAGACTAACATATGTACTGAAAAGAGATTTTTCTCTCCTTTATAAAAACTAAAACTACCTCTGAAGTCCAACAAAAATAATTGAAAGTTTAAATTAAACAGCAGAGCTAGAAACAAGTCATAAACCATTGCATTTTACTACTAACTTTAAGTTGGGAAAAGCCATAAAAGTGTTTAGATAGAAGAGATTGTTTCTCTATTGCCTCTTTTTAGTAACAAATTTTTCAATCAAATGTTGCTGAACAGAGACAAAATGAAAAGTAAGAAGACCTACAGTAACAGACTAGAGAGCATGATCTGGAGGGAAAAATGAGAGGGTTATCATCTAGGTCATAATATTAATCCAGATAATGGAGAATTCAAAAAGTTGAAAGAGGAACCTTGAATGTGATCTATACTTAATTCAGAGCCATTGAAGCAAGTGAAATGCATGGTTAATGTAGCAGTAATGATGTGTGGAATGTGCAAAGACACTAATTACAGTATTCTTTGCTAATTAAAGAACCTATAATTATAGCACAAGGATGTTGAAAACTATCTTGTTACAGCACTAAGACAATGTCATATAAATTACTTCTTCCATGCACAAAAAGGTGGAGCTTCGTTTCCACATGCACTAATCATGGATATCAGGCCCTTTGCTAATTAAATAAACAGACAAATAAGATAGCGATTGAATTAATTTATACAGAGGAAGACAGCCACAGATTTTGTCACTTCTCCAGTCTTTTGTGACCATGATGCTGTTTGAGCTGAAAGAGTAACCCAACTCAGATACCTGCCTGTAGTTTTTTTTTTTCCTCTTCTCTGTATAACATACATTTGTATCTGAATTGCTGTAGAGAAAGGGTCAAGAACTCTCATCAGACCTTGAAAATTTTCATATATCCTCTCACTGTTTCTTCCTTAAGTCCCTTTGCTTCACATAGTGATCCCTATCTCTGTTGTAACTGCTTCCTTCAGTGTTGCTGGAATTAAATCAACATAATGTACTTTTATCATTCATTGCTAATATCAGCAGAAACATCCAGAAAAAGTTAATTTTGGAAAAAAACCCTTTTCATTCTTACTTTTACACAAGGCTCTGTGTTTAAATCAGTAAATTGAAACTGTGTGATTGATGTGTGATATGCTCAGATCCCTTATAATTAGTTGATGGAGGCCAGGTTACGTAAAGGTCACTTGTGTGACATAGCATTAATGTCATTCTCTTCCTTGGACTGAGTGACAAACAATTATCTCCATGCTCAGATTTAATTGGATTGATATCTAGTGTTCTAGCACTGACAGCTGCCCCCAGGATGAATATTTTTTGATATATGCAATTACATCCCATCATGAGATTGTTGGTGATTAATGTCAGCCCTTCAGTACTGTCAGTCAGGAAAGGAAATAAAGGCAGAGACTAGTGCTCAGGCCTGAGAAGATAATGATGACCCTGGAGCCTTCAGTGTGGCTTTTTGATAAAAGTGTAGTTTCATGAACTACCTCATAGCAACGGTGTTGTAGATTTGAAAGAAAGCTGTTATTCCAGGGTTGATTAGGTCTCCATTTGTTATATTAATAATCTCAGCATGAAACACTGAATTCCTTTTGAAAAAGGTGTCAGAGGAACTAAAGAGAAGTAAATGAGAACTTAATTGGACACGTGAGAAACACTTAAAAGCTTAATAATGAAAGAAAGGCAATTGTATCCAGCAAGAGAAATGCCTCATGTCTCCAGAGTGTGCGTGAGAGGGATTGCAGCAATGGTGAGCATCGTTAACTAACGATGTGCAACCACAGAGCAGTGAGCAGCTGATTACCTTGCCTGGGAACGTCATCTACGTCACAGCTCTATCGGTGCCAGTCTTTTAAAGGAATCAATCTAAAAGCTTAGTTTTAGAAAACTGTTAGTGATTGCCCTGGATAGGGTATCCTGGGAAACATTTTCCCATGTGATCCTTAACAGGTCAGGCTTGTTTGGTTTGTACTTCTGTTGCCCTGATAATATAGTTTTCTTTTGCTTTAGTATTTGGCACTTACTGAGTTCTTACTTTGTTGACATTGAAAAGAGGGGCTATGTCCCAATAAAGTGATGTGTGCACAACTTCTAGGAGATGCCCTCTTCCATACCATCCCCATTTTCTCTCTTTTGTGGAAGACAGCCATGACAACAGATCCCTACCATGCTTTTTGCAGATTCAGGAAAACATATTTAACTGTATGGATAAAATTTACTTTAGACATTGCTGTTTTCTCCTCCTCCAGAGAAAAGGTAGAAGCATGAATCATGAACGTGAATCAGATTTGGTCTTTCAGTTACCAAATAGTTGTGGAGTGGTAAAGACTTTTATTATCCTGTTCCACATTTGCACTTGAGGTTTTTTAGACTGTGTTCATGCAAATGGTCCATTTGTTATTTTCAAGATAACTTAAAGATATGGAACTACCTGTGTCCTTCACTGTATTTTCTAACTATTCTCAAGGGTCTTCTCTGGGTTCTTTCAGTTTTTCAGTATTTTTTCACCCGTTTCTTGAAGATAGGAAACCAGAGTTATAGAAATGTTCTTGTTAATAGAAGTAGAGACAGTATCATGTCTCCTCAGTTGGACCTTCTTTGTAAATCCAGGGTTTATACTAACTCATTTTATTCCTGGAAGTTCATGTTTATCTGATAATTTGAAACAACCCTTAATTCTTCTATAAAATTCATTTTCTTGGTGAAAAATTTACTTGTAGCGGTGGCTAACAACCATATAACATGAGACTTTACATCTGGATACATTAAAAAGAGGTTTTCTTATCCACTGATGCAAGTATTTCTGTAGAAGTGACCTGCCTCTTCACTATTTATCATCTCACTGAAATCTGTGCTATCAGAATTCAAAATCTGTTCAATCAACACAGACTTACAGACTTAGATGATTGGCCTAGGTCAATGATAATGTACAGACCAGAAACAGTATTTTTGGAATGAAATAAAATATGCACCCCCTATGGAAGAGTCCTCTTTTACACTTGACTTACAAAACTTGAGGGATAATCAGTTTTCTGTTTTATTTATACTTTGTGTTACAAAGTCAAATGTCTAATTGCATTCTATTAAAGTGCTGCCATTTCCTTCATCAGCCAAAGTTTTTAATCTTGCAAGTCAAGATACTAAATTGGCTTGATGACCTTTTTTTCAGTGTTGATTGATGTTAATTATTTTATCATTCTTTAATTTTTTACTAATTGAACCCCTTGTCAGCTGCTTCATTATTTTGTCCAGGGTCAGTATCAGGCTAGCAAGAATATAATTATGTGAGTCCTTCATTTTTTTTTCTAGTCTACAGCTCCACCCCCATTTTAAGAAAAAGATCCATCACCTAGTAAAACTTTGTTATTTGATACAATGTCACAAAGACTCTGAAGATCATGCTATTACTGGAATAAAGAGTATTAAGAGTATCTTTTACAAAAGTGAAGAAAACAATGTCTACATTCCACACTATCAGTTTGTTACATTAAGTGGCATTACTGAAGAAGACAGCAAATCTTTACAAATACCCAAGTAATTTCGAAATATGTTGTACAATAATTCATTAGGTGACTTTACCTAACACAAACAATGAACAAATAATAACTGGAGTTAGGTGATGAGAACAACTCATAAACAAACAATTAGGTGGAATTATGGTCCAATTAAATGTTTGAACTCTTACAAATCAAAATTAATTTAAAAAGAGACAAATGCCATTTGTGCAGCCTTTTCAAATGAAAATACAAAACAAAGTTTTTCAAGCAAATTTGTAATAAGCAGTTTACCTGACACTAATCAAACTCATCATGAGTAAACTCATTTGTTAGTAAGTAGTCTGAGCCAAGAAAGCTAAAATGCTGATAGAAGTATGGCTCATTGATTGTTTGTATTCTAATTAATCATCATTGTGTGACACAATCCTACTGGCATAACATAGCAGCTGGTGCTATCTGTTGTCTTGAGCTTTTTGAAGGTACCAGTCTTCACTGGAATGACAGAAGTAAGTTTCCACTGCTTTTAGGATTGGAGCTGAACAAGAAGTGGTATGATCTAAGTGTCTGAAATACATGAAGTATCTCAGGCTGCTGATGGTATTGAAGGTATAATTTGACATGCTGTAGAGAGAAAAACTACTTGCACTGCTATATAACTTTTATTCCTTTATCTATAGGAAGCCAAGGACAGTCACGTTTTCAATGTGTTTAAAAAATTTACTGTTCACTATGACTCCTAGGAATTAGCATATCTAAATCATGTAACAATGTCCTGGAAAAGTTTCAGACATTTCATCTTCAACATATCTACAGCATTCTATCGTCCACAGTATTAGAGCAAGATATGTGACAAAACCAGGGAATACTTAAAAGACAAATGGTTTACTACCATTTGAAAACAGTGTGATTCAGATTCTTAATTCTAAAGAGATGGTCCTTAAATTCTAAAATTAGTTAGCATTTAAGTTTTAATGTTCTGCTATCTTCATTTGCTTTTTAGAATGAGATAGACAGCAAATACAGGAATGATAAACTGCAGTTAGCAATCTCAATACCTTTACAGGTATAATTAATAAAAAAACCCTGTAGAATATGTATGTAGTGACCAAGCAATCTGGCTGCACAATTACTTATTTATGGAGTGAGCATAGCTGGTCCATAACCATGTGCTATTATGGCTTTTATTCTGAATACCACGTTATTAGGAAAATACCTCCCTATGTAAACAACACTGTGTGTAATTACTTTGACTGCAATTCACAGGTTTCTTACAGTGTATCTACAGCACAGCCACAGGCTAACTGCAGACTGAGATGTGTAAGTAGAAGTGTGAGGAGAGAAATGTGATGCAGAGACACCTGCTTTGCCTCTCCTGCCCAAAAGTACTTGTAGCAGGTGTCAAGCTATGCTGGGCTTGGCTGTACAGAGAAACATGTGATGTTTCAGGCACAGGATGATAAATAGCAAGGCAGCTCTCTTGCTGTCTGCCTTGGACTGTAGATGCATGCTGTACTGTATAAGCAGCTGTGATGCTTTTTACCACATCTCATTACCACAGATCTCGTTACCAGATTTTACCAGATCTCATTGCCACACCATGGGAAAAGTAACAGGAGACTACATTTGTCTTCAGCTTGGTGTTAAATTTAATATGCAACCAATTTTTTCCTTTCCATCCAGATTTACCTCAAGATATATGTAACCACTGCCAAGTAAATCAATGGAAATTATACTTTTATAGTTGGAGACATGACAGAAGTCCCCTCTAACTTGTAGTTGAAGAAATTTCAAGGTAGCTGATATTGTTTCTGCAGATATGTACACTATCCCCAGAAGTTATTTTCAGTAAGGTTTGGTTTGTATGAATAAGACAAGAAATCAGAGAATCACATTACTTACCAGAAAAGACATTCAAAACGGATCTCCCTCGTTTTCACCATCAAAGAAGCTGGCCTGCCAGTAATATCTGTGTGCATAAGGCACCTGGGTTTCCCTGAATATTTATAGTGAGACAAGATGTTCTCATCCATTTTTAGATATTGAAGAAAAATAAATCCCTCAAGGAGAAAAGAGAGAATTATGAACTCAGGTTGTGTAATTATACATAATTGCTGTGACTCCAAGTTAGGTACATTGATTTACATTGGTTGAGGACCCATTCACTAATTTTTTGTTATCTTGTCTAACACAGACCCTAAAGACTTTTTTTTTGGTAGCATTTGCAAGTATTTCAAAGCATTTGCATGAATTTTAATGCTTATTAAAATCAGGTCTTAATAATAATAGCTAGACGTAGCTACACCATGGGAGGTAGACTTGATACTTTTAATCCATAATTCTACTAATGTACAGCAGCCACCTCAAGTTACCTCTTCTTAGTCAATGTTGTGTGTTCTTGATAATATAATGACATTTGTATTGACAATTCATACCTCAGGCTTTCTGTCATTTTTATTTTGCATCTTCCATTCACTGCTCCTTATTTCTTATAGTTTGATTTCAAAGTGTGTGTGCAAGGAGTGTGAACTATTCAGACTGGTAAAACACACATCTTTAGTAACCAGTATAAAGTATGATGCAAAAAAATCTCTATACACTCGAACTGACTTAAAGCCCTATCAACAGTTCATGTATTTATTCTTAACGTGCCTTGTAGATGTTTCTTTCTGCTCAGTTGTTCACAGGTTGGTTCCACACTTCATCCTCCCTATTCCTTGCAAAGGAACACTGCCCTGATGCTTGAACTTTTCCTCCTCAAAAAGACAACTGATGAAAAAATGTTAGATTAGCTAAGGAAAAGATACAAAATAAATAACAGTTAATGCCACAATGTTTCTTTTTTTTCTACTGGAAAAAAATATTAAAATCTTAGGTATCTGTGACTCAGAAAGTAACATGAATTAAGACATGAAAGTCATGAAATGGAAGAAACTTCCTGTTTTCCTAATTAACAATGTTTAAGTGGCTTTCTTCACATATCGGAGAATAAGCTTCACTAACCTCTCAGTGACTTGTATCCATAATTCTGTGCCCTATGGAAAGGTTTGGATCACTGTTCTTTTTTCCTATGTCCTGCACGTTTACTTCTACTGAGGGTGAAAGTGTCTAGTGTATGGCAACAGACAATGTAGCATCCTACAGCACGGTCCTGAGAGGTCCCCAGGAAAAAGGAAAAAAAAGGAAAGGGGGGAAAAAAAAATAAAAGAAAGGAAAGCCATAAATAGGCTGAACAAATTGTTATGCAGTGCTTGTGAACACTACCCATTAGTATCACTCAGGAGATATGGTGGCAGTGGAAGGAATATGATTTAAGTAGCTACTTTGTGCATAGGAACCTCGGTTGTCCAAAACCAGAGTAGCAAGTTTTGGTTGTACAGGGCAAGGAAGTTTTTGGTACAGGGTACAGCTTTTCTGTTAGAAAAGATCAAGGAATACTCTCTGAACCCATGACTTTTAAAATTTTATTTCCTCCCCAACCTGTTGAAGAGGGAGAATGAGGTTTGCTGGGCATATGGCAGCTGGCCAAAGTTCACCACGAGTTAAGCTACGTAGGTGAAAAGTTGTTAATTTTTCTGGGAATGATAGTTATGTGATGCTTCAGTACTCATTCAGAGAACTTCTCTGCGAACAATCACACTTTCAAAATATTCCTCACTACATCTACCAGGAAGGTACAAATGCTACATGTCCAAATGCAGAGTGAAGCTGATTTAGTGACTAAAGCACTCTAACATGAACATTAAAGATGATCCCAAAATATGGAATGTTCATCCAATAAAAATTATAATTTTCTTCCTCTTCTATTGCTAACAGAAGGCAGCAGTGAACAAAAAAGTACTGTTTGATTGTGCTGTAGCTTTACTTAGGCTGTAAATTATATGCCTGAAGATGTTTATTACTCTACTGGATTAACTTGACTGTGAATAAGAAAAGAGTTGGTTTGTCTTTGGCAAAAGGATTTAGAGTTAAACTTCAAAAAGATTATGGTGCTGCAAGGTGCAGTGTTTTGGGTATTTTGTCTATGACTGTGAAGAAATTCATTATTATCTCTCATAAAGCATTCCAGAAGAATTAACTTGTAGCATGTGATCACCCATATACGTGAAAGTAGGATATAAAAATAGTACTGACATTTGAATTCTACTTCAGAGAAGAGCTGGGAAGAAAAAAGCAAATAAGACAGGATTTGTATGTATTTATTTTTCAGCTAGCGTGTTTTTACAATAAAAATGACTACTATAATTACACTTAGTTCTTGTAGGATGAGATCTAGACTTTGTATAGTTGGAATGAGATATTGGAACAGACCGAAGTTTGTTCAGCATAAGTCAAAAGTTGGATGACATCCCAAAGGAACTAAGAAGCCATATAAACTTTCAGTTTCAACTGTAAACTGCAATATTTCAACACTAGTATTCCTAAAAAGAGGGGGTAGAAACCAACCAACAGTTAGCAGTAGGAACTTAAATGAATTTTATCTTGAGAGGTTAACCAGAGAATAAAACTAAATAACACATAAATGATGATATTTTTTAAAAAATTTCTGATTTAGTTTTTTGCTGACCAGTTGCCCAGCATAAAATATTATCATTAACAGTCAGACCACCAGCCAGACTCCTCCCTCTGCTCCCCCATCACACACAGTGCCAGACAACTGGAGGGAGGAACAAGTCAATGCAGTCACTCACTGGAAAGGATGTGAAGAGGGGAGCAAGCTGGCCAAGGAACCATGCTGTGGGAGATAGAATCAGCCACATAATGAGTCAAATTATGTAAGTTTCCCAGAGAGAGACTCGTGGTCTTGCCCCACCATCCTGGGAACTCCACTTGCCATGAAGAGTCAGGGAACCCTTCCAATAGCCAGAATCAGCACACAGCTCATGTACCATGTAGACAACCTCCCAACCTCACTACAAGCAGAGTCAGTTCTTATGAGGGTGGCCCCTTCCCCTGTCTCCAAGTCACTGTGGTAGGTGGGGGCACCTAGAGGTGATCTCCTCATCAGTTCCCACCCAAGGCTGGCCATACCCTGGGTGAAAACCAATCAGGAGAGTCTTTTTTGCCTGGTTGTGGACATCATCCATATGGCAACCCTTATTCAGGGCTGGGGGTTTAACCACAGTGCTTCATGTGGTGAAGACATTGAACATATTTATCCTAATGTCACGTAGGACTACTGAACTTGAATAAAACAGCATGCTAAAGCACTTACTGACTTCATCTGTCTTTGGATTAAATTTGGATATTGTCCTTCAGTAGATTCTCATTAATGTACAAATCAGGTGAATTTAATTCTATTGCTTTCTTTTTTGTTGTTTTGCTTTTATTTGCCTCCACTCTCCACACTCAAAAAGCACAACTGTTTGGCTTAGCTGGATGTCCCTGTCTTGAAGCCAGGTTACTGATGGATTCAAACACTTTCTCCTTTTTGTTTATTGCTCCATCTGCCGTTCACAGTATCATGCAAGACTCAGATGGAAACTACCTCTTAGATCATCCAGTCCATCTGGAAGTGCTTCAGGCTTCCTAAAAGATGATTATGTCTTCATACTTCTTTATGGTGTATTAGGGTCTACCACAGAGTGACTTCCCATCAAGACTTCTAGGAACACAAAGAAATTATGTGATGATTTTGAATGGAATAAATCTATATATCTTAATCAAAGTTGCTGAAAATACTTCACATTGAAGTCTTCTTCAAGGGCTCAGAAAAGAGACAAGGCATAAAATACAAGCAAAATTATGAATAAACCTAGAAATGATTCCTAGTGTTTCTTCACCAATAATAACAAAGTGTATGTTTGCTGTTTCTCTTGATATTATATATTTATATAGGCCAGACTGCTAAAAGCAAGTAAGTTGAAATGCTAGTGGAAAGTGAAATTTCCATTTTAAATTTGAATTGAAGTTTTATATTAGATACTTGAATAACAGAAGCTTGTTAATCAACACAGAGGACACTAAAGTCTATTACTATGTGCCTCTATGAAGCTCATCAGTTTATGTGAAATTGAGTGCCAGGGATTTCAGATTTAGATCCTGTAGTCTTCCTGTACACACAGAAATGAGAATGTATTCTGCCTCTTATTTGTGTTCAGACTGCTGAAGAAAATAAAACTGTTCCTCAGATATGTTACTAGCTAGTGAACTGAGATAGTCAAGTCCCAGTATCAGAAATCTGAAAACCATAAAACAGCTTAAAGCCATGAGATATTCAATAGAATATGACTAAGGCATTTTTATTTCATTGTTGCCTTCTTTTAGGGCTTTTTTTTCCCTCCTTACTCAGAGAAAAGCTGCAACTAAAAGCACATGAATTTGAGTCTCTTCTATTTATATTCCTCTATCTACTATCACAGACTTAAACAACATCCATCTAAAATAAAAGGAGTATTTCCAATACACTGAGTCTCATGGTAAAATAGTAAAATCTGAGATACAGTCATGGAAATGATTTAGTGGTGGAAAGGGGGGAAAAGACTAAGAAAATTGTAGCTCCTAGATACCAAAACCACTCCTGTTTGTTAAAGGAGGTTGTGTGATAATAAAGATATGCTGAGCAGCACAGCCTGGTGCAGGAGCAGTAAGTTAACTCAGATCAATCCAGCTCTGGAGCAAGAAGTAATATATTTGTGTTAGTGTAGTGCCAAAGACAAACTAATTATCCCTGCTGAAGGTGAAGATTTATTGGCTTAAGCTAAGCAAAATTTCTGATTATACTTTTTTTGGGACACAAGGGCATGGGTGGTTGCATTTGGCCATAGCAAACTCCACTTAGCTCAGCACCTTGCCTCCAACAGAGGCCAGTAGTGGTTATCCCATGGTTACATCCAGAGGTAAGCTGAAGATCTTACCAAAACAAGTCCATGACACACATGTTTGCAATGTCTCAACTGCAATCAAACACAGAACACCCAGGCTGTTTAAAATGCTTACTAAATTCACAAATTATCATAGCTAAATCTTTCTAAATGTAAACAGTACTCCAAAAATTATCCTTAAATTAAAATGTCTGCATAAAACGTGGCTTGGCTTAGAAAAAAACAGATTAATGGTTTATACTGAAAAAGCTTGTCTGTGATTCTAATTGCATAATGTAAATTAATCAGAGGTGACTGTTTTCTGAATTACCACAAGCACGATTCCATGCAAATTAGTTCAATGAAAATTAATTAATCAGCTAGTTGTTCTTTTCTTTTACCCCCTTTTTTTGAACTAACTTCCTTGTTCTAACACTAAAATGAAAGCATAAATCTGCCTTCAACCTCTGTGATACTTTGAGTAGCACACAGACAGAAACATTAACAAAAGAGGATGACAAATAGACTAGCTATAAACGTTGTAATGACCATTAAAAAAAAAAAAAGACAAAAACACAGTTTAATCTTAAATAAACATATTTATTAAGTGTATATATATATGGACCAATAGGATAGCTAGGCTCAGGTACTACCTGCAGGACAGACTTAATCCCTATAGCTAAACTGGCCAGGCTGTTAAGCAAAGTGAATCTACTAGAGATAGAGTCACTAAATATACCTATACTAGTAAACAAAGTATGGCTCAAGAAATGACCAATAATTGTCCAGGCTGTTCAGTTCTCAGTTTGCAACCTATTTGCAGTCAGTACCAACTACCAGACGATGTCTGCAAATGGTGTGAGCACAAGCAAATCCTAAAAACTGTTCATAATGGGCCATTGAGATGTGGTTGTCATGTTTTGAGGGGAGGAGGGCACATTGAAGCATGTAGATGTGGATTGTTCCATTTTGGCCCCTAGGTTAAAAAACAGGTCCTGACTGGTTTTATTTGTACCACAGTTGCAGATAGTTTTAGAATTTTTGTTTGATTGCTTGCCTTTTTTGTTCTGTTTTGTTTTCTGCCTCATTTTCACACCACTTTTTTGAATAACCCAAGGTAATTTGATAGAACTCTGTAAGAACAACTGAGCCTAAAAAGGGTTTTTCTGTCACAAAAGTCAACTAGTGATGTGACTTTGCCATGGTCTGAAATGGCAAAGCTTTGCTAGCCGAACTTTTTTAATATAGATGTGGCAATTAGTGTTCTGATTAGGTTCTGGCATCTACTGAAAAACAGAATACAGTGAACACTTCCAAAGAGTTTGTAGAGTAGTTAAAGGGCTATTATGCTATTGTTGTATACAGCAATTACTCTGCAAAATACTGACACAGACCTTCTCCAGATAGACAACTGTAAATTGTCATAGTTTATTGTGTGCTCATACAAAGTCAGCAACTGTAGAATCATAATTAAATTGAGCAACCTGAAAATTCTGGACAATTAAAGATCTTAACAAAAAGAAAAAAAAGGATGGTTTCTGCTTCATAGAATTTTATTGCAGGACAATCATTCATGTTGGAAAATGAGAAGAACATTATTGTGTAGTTTTCTCTGCTTTTTCCCTGGACAGGAAATATCTAGAACAAAACATGACCATTTCAGATGCAATGGTGTTTCTGTCAGAGGCAGATGTCTTTAAAAAAAAGGAAAGCAAAATAAAACTCGACTTCTCTGTAGCAGAACATTTATCTGGAATAATCACCTCTGTAAAGAATCTTATTCTTGATGAAATTCAGTAAAAGTTTTTTTCCATAGACATTAAAACTTTTTTATTAGCTAAACTTGGGTTTCAGTCACACTGTCATAAATCTGGAAAAAAATTAATTAAAATGTTTGATGTTATTGGGAAATGGTAAAATTGAGGCTATATTTTTAAGAAAAATGATTCTATTAATTAGCAGTATGAAGTATGAAATGTATAAGCATGTCTTTTCAGTCCATTTGAAAAATAAATGCCTTTAATTCACATGAGATTTGTGCAGATTTGGATGCACAGTTCTCTTATATCTGTGCAGAGGAACTCAGGTGAGTATCTGAATTTGTGAATATATGATCCATGGCTCATCCATCTTCTGACAAAGTTGTCGCCTCCTGAACAGACTACAAATTACCTACTTGAGTTTGTCAGGCAAGACCTAAATCATTTAGGACCTCACTAAGGCATCAGGGTGCTGAGATGAACACAGATTTTAGTGTCATGCAGACATATCTGACGACGTGTTTCCAGTCTTACTGTCTGTATGAACACCAAGAGCAGTCTTGAGGAGATCACAGTGGTTGGTCTGGGTTGTGAATTTGACTAAAGAAAGAAAGAGTAATGGCAGCTGATTTCAGTTAGGACAGACCTGGTCTAACATAATTTGTGAACATTCAGACACATTAACCTTGTACTCTCTTATGCTTGGTCATGGCCATTTATCTAACACAGTTAAGAATTTAATCCCATTTATACAATACTCCAGTACCAGATCAGGCTATTTAAACTATTTCAGCACAATTTTCTCATGTATTATTGTCATACACCTAATTTCTGACTATCCAGTATAGTGAATACAAAAGAGAGATCTATAGTTTGCTCACAAAAGGTCTGCCAGTGAGGGGAAGTGATCATATGTTTTCCATACTCAGCTACAGGTTCTTTCTGCATGGCCATGGAGATCTCCAAAGAAATGACACAACTGAAGTACAACTTCTTTTCATAAGACAGAAATCTGTACTATATTTCCAAGCTTCTTTTCAAGTGCTTTATCAGTGTACAGGAGGAAATTTACTCCAGTGTCTTCTATATAAAATATGACAGGTGTTAATAAGCTTGTCTGTTCACAACATTTTAAATTACTCAGTAGTAAGGTTTTTTTTTTTTTTGAGAATATACCCAACCAACACTTTGCTGGGAAAATGATTTGTACCAACAGATGGTAGGATGGTTTTTGTTGTTTTCTCCCCTCCTTTCAGGCTCTGTATTGAGCATGACAGACATTTCAAGGCCAAAACCCCAAAGGATTTGCAATCTTATATGAAATAATAGCATTATTATTAACAGAATTAAGTAGGACCCAAACCTGCTGCCCCTGGCCTATCTCCCCTTGAGTAAGCAGAGCCCCGTTTTGGAATATGGCCAGTGAAACAGCAGCAATATAAATAAATTCTTGTATCAAGCAAGCCTGATTTCCTGTGAACATCTTGTGGAGTTTTCAGAGAAGGTTTGGGCAGGTGTCGCTTCCCCATTAACTTCTGGGCTGAATTCCACAGCAAAATAATTGCAAGAGCAATTTCCTCCCTTCTCATGCTTCTGCTGTGTTTGGCCTAATACCCTCCATGGGAGTTACACCTGCCTTGTCCAGATTTAAGCCTGGCTTCAGACTCCATGTGAGTTTTGTATCATCTGCATCCGCATGGACTCCTTTAACCATCCCTGTGTCCATACCAGGGCTGCCTACATCCACAAGGGTTTTGGAAACGTCTTCCTGAGCACTGGAGAACACCACTGAAGTTAAGAGGTTGTATCAAGTGTGAATTTGTTCTCCCCATAACATCCCACCCTCTACCCCCATGGAATAATGATGTCAGAAAGTGACTGGTTTTCATCTAGCTATTGTATATTCATGCTTTCTGCCAGTTTTGGGTAGTATTTCCCTTCCACATTTAAAGATGTAATCTATTTCATTTTCTAAATCCTTCCTTGTGTAGAATATGCAACAATAGATAAATTCTTCAGTTTTGCCTAATCTGAATTGGATCTGTCACATCTGGAGAACCAGTCTGTTGCGTTTTTGAAGAGCTTATTTTTGTCTTTGGAGATGCATAAAGTAATAGAAAACTGGGTGCAAATGGTGAATGGCAAAGTGCCTGGTCTGATTAAGACAGACCAATTGCATAGAAATTGCCCTGGTAAAACACAGCCAAGAGGTTCACAGTTCTGTGAAGCTGAGGAATATAAAAGCTCTTAACACTCTATAATCCAGGGAAAAGCAATCAGTCTTTGTCAGTACAGAGACACTTATTTAAGTAACCAGAATATTCAAAGGATGGAGTTTCTCTGCTCCTATTTCATTTAAAGGAGAAACATCTGAAAAGGGATTTTTTAATAATCATCATCTTCTTGCCAAACAGTGTGGCTTAACTGGAAATAAAGCTGATAGGAAATAAAAGAGCAGCGAGTAGAAATAAACAAGTGATATAAGATGGGAAAAAATAATTAATTAGGAGATGTTGATTAAGCATGTTATAGAAACAGCATTTCACGCAGTCCTTTGATAGCAATTGTTTCTTCCAAAACTTTTAAATTTCTTCTCTGTACATAGTCTGGACAGTTAGAACTTTCATTTTTCCATCTTGCATTTCTAAAAATTGTCTCTTTAAATTTGTAAAGATCAGACAATTGCAGCTTAAAACTTGTTTTTTTTACAATTAATTGTATTTATATTTTTCTGACTGGTGAATTGTATTCTGACATTTCCATTCCGATGGGGTTTGGTTGCTTTGTTAGTCCTGATTTTTTTATTTCCTTTCAGGATTAAAATTTCATGCTGGTTAGTGTTTGTACTTATCTCAGTAGTCTACAGATTTCCTGTGCTGTGGACAGGAAGGCTGTGAAAGAATGAGTGTATAACATTACTTTACAAGAAACATTTCAAAGGACAGTCATGGTGACTCTCTGAGAGCCTGCTCCATCCACAGGGCATTTTTGTCAGCAAGAATTTCTCTGTGGGCCTCAATTAGCTTTAGATCACAGCCCATGTCCATGCAATGATTTTCCAAAATTGTGGGTACAGATAAGATGTGAACTATTCATGACATTTTAACAAGTCACTTCATAAATACTGAATGAAAATAGAGGTCAAGTTGAAAACTAAACAGAACAAAATCCTGCTATCTGATAGTAATAGTATTCAATCTTTTGGATCTTCAGAATGCTGTATGAATATTGGCTGATGTTCTCCAAAATGACCACATGAGAGAGCAAAATAGTGCCCATGGGTTTTAGAGACATGGGTGGCTGAGAGGGGAATTGACTCCTAGTAAGTCAGTGGCAGAGCAAAGATAAAGACTCTGAAATCCCTAATCCCTGATTTTCCCAGTTACTTTAAACCATACTCCTTCAGCAAGCTATTTTTAGCATTCAAATCAAAGGAAGCACTTTAGGCACAAATCACTAATTTAACAGATTAAAATAAATGATTTTCTGCATTCCACAGAGACTACACTCTGCACAAAACATACAATAGGGAGGTCATGTTAATTTGCCTTTTAGAGCTAACGATTTCACTATCTGCAAAAAGAGAAATCCTAAAACCTAATGGGAGAAAAAACTCAATAGATAGTATGAAGAAAAAAAGCTTGTGAAGAAGCAGACTTCTCTCCTTCCATCAGTTCTGTGGTGTGATTTGCTAACTTGGTTCTCTCTGACGTTTTGTCATCTTCCAAGGCCTCAGTCTGCATGTTGCCTCTGCAAACTTCTCTGCAACTAGGTGGTGTTACCTCTTCAACAAAAGCCCATGATTTATTTTAGTCCTTGGATTTTTCAAATGGGGCTGATCAGATTTATAACTGCTCATTTATCAGTCAACAAATTGCTTCCTAGGTTACTTTAGAAAGACAAATACTTGGTAAATATGGAAAAAGCCTGTCAAGCACCAAGTGGAAGAAATGCTCAAAACTAAAAGGAGACTTGTCTTATTAGGATTGTCAAAAATGTCTTCAAGAATGAAAGAACTTTTTACATCTTTGGGAACTCTTGAAAGAAGGACCAAGCTGCATTCTGTGCTGGAGTTCAAGGCTAAGTATGCAGATCTGAGTACAAGCAGACAGTTGAATCACTGTTCCTTGCATGACACAACACTTCTCCCCTGTTGTTTGACTGCCTGACATTGCACTTGGCTTTAACAAGTTAAGTCAGACAGGAGTCTGCAAATAGACAGTGTCAATACCAGGAATTAAGATGAGGCATTGTCAAAGAGCATCAGTATTGATTGTGGACCTGAACATGGGAAGATAAATATCAATGCACACATAGGACCACTCTTTATACACTTCCAGCAATTGACTTGGATGTAGTCAATGCTGTTCCATAAAAAGCACTAAAAAATTTTATAGACCTAAGCAAGGTACACTCTTTTCTCTATCAAATCTGTAAAGCATCCTAGACCAGAAAAATTATTTTGTGGCCATGTGGTGGAACAAATAGAAACTGATCTGTTGTAAACTAAACCCATCCCTTATATCCCAAGAGTAATTAATTTTCAAGATCCATCTCCATCTTTTTCTTAAATTGAACAGTTTTTCTTACTAGCACAAAAGTAGGATTGAGTGTTTGTGGATGTGCCTCTAGTAAGTGAGTATATATGAAGATGTACATGTTGGAGAGTATTCTTTCAATACCTCCTGGTACTTAGGAAAACTTAAAGTGGTTGTGAAATCACAACTTTAAACTCCTCACATACCATTTGAAGATGCACTGTACTGTTTCTAGGAACACTGTCAAGAAGATCTATCATATTTACTAGTATCTGTACAGCAACGCAGAACGTATGGATGATCTACCTCCAAAAGTTTGGAGTGCTTGCAAACTTTGGGGAAAACATTTAGTAAGGAACAGAGGAGTCCAAATATTATTAAGGCAAAGAGTAAGTTTTGATTTCTTAAATTAGTTTAAAAAGGAAAATGACAAAGTTCTTTCACAAAATTCTAGGTTTTGTTTATCCTTTTACTGGACAGCTAGCTTTCAGCAAATGAATAATGTCTAATGATTTAATTTCCTAATTTGGTTTTGATTTTGATAATTGGCTTAATGAAGTTGGCTGAAAAGCAGAAGAATAATAAAATATCTGTGAAAAGTGAGGAGTTCCTGGGGAAGATTTTATTGTATAAAAAGAGCAGCTAATGCTTATAAAGTTTAACCAATCAATAAATAAAAGTAAGCAGTAAATAACAATGAAATAACAAATTTAACTGAAATAAAGTTAGTGAGCACTAATAAAAAGATATTTTGTTAAGGAAATAGAAGAAAATTCTTAAATTATGTTTTGGAATAACTAAGAAATGATGATATTGAATTCTGTCTGGAAACCTTTCCCTTGGTGACCCCTTAAAGATTATATTTACAGAATCACAACTGCTGCTGCTGAACTTCTGGCAAAATTGTTATTGTAGGGTTGCCACAACAGCACCTCGTGCTGAGCAGGCTTGCTCAGGAAAATACTTGAGACAGAAGCATTATTTAGAGCCTGATTTGGAAGGGACTTTGGGACATAAAAAATAAAGAGAGAAGCATAATCATATAACTTATTCAGACTGTTGTCTCTCTAATCCATTATCCTATTTCCAAGGGTGGTGAACCCCAGAGTCTTATGAAACATAAGTAAGAAATTTTACACTGCCAAAGATAGAATAAGACACTAACTGGGAAAGTTTTATGTTAACTATTTTCAGTAGTTGCCTCTTGCTCTGAAACCAGACGTGTAGTTGCATTCAGAAATTTTCTTTGTTTTAAACGTGGTGCAAAGTCTGCTGTGGCTTTTGGTAGTCTCATAGAATGCTAGAAGTGCCCAGGCCTCCCAGGGTGGAGTCTAGTTATCAAAAATATTATTTCCTAAAGAAATATATTGAGATGCTGGCACAAATAATAAAACAACTGCAGAACTGTCAGCTTTGTGGATCTCATGGTCAGCTTGAATAACTATTTTAATAATCTCTCTGCAGCTATATAACTACAGATATGGAATACAAAAGTTGCATTAATGGTATTAGCCTTTTTTCTTAATCTTGAGAAAGAAGCACAGGAAAACACTAGGACCAGAATGATGTTAAAACATTTTATATCAGTTAGAATTTAGAGATCTCATCTGTGTTTGTGTCTTGGTAATACCATGCAGTGCTTCCAGGCTTATAGAGTGGGACTGGTTTTTAACTTACAAAAATCAGTGTAATAGGCTGATTGTCAGAAAGCTGATACAACTTTTGAGGACAAAAGTCATTATAAATTAATCACTATAGAAAAAAATGTAGCAGAGGAAGAGGACAGGGATGGAAAAAGCATGAAAGTATCTCAGGACAGAACTAAGCAATGAGTTATTGAATTTCTGTTTTCCAGAAGCCTCAGGCCTCTGCTGTTCACCAAGTACCTTGGAGAAATATTGGTCTGAATTGTGGCTAATCCACCTTCCTTTTACTGTTATTGTTGATGTCTTCCTTAAAAATACTAGAGGAAGAGGTATGGCTCATATTAGAGTTTATGAGCATAAAATTACCTTTCCACGGTCAGACCCAGACTACCTTGCCAGTTTTACATGCTGTCCATGAGAAGTCTCTTTGCCTCATTTCCTGATGGAAATATGGATTTTATATTCAAATAAAGTACAGCAATAGTTATTCATAAAAATGAAGCACATTTTTATTATTGATCTGTTTCCTGGAGGGATGGAAAAAATGGGGCTGCATGCTGTTTGCTTCTGCTCTTTCCTCTGTGGTATGAAATGTCATTTCTGCTTCTTTGTTTCATTTGTTTGAAACTTGCAGGGCCTTAAATCATGTGACCTTTAAATAATATTTCATTGTAATGTAACATACAGAGGACTACAAAACCAAAGAACTCTAGCACTTTTTTTTCTGTAACATGACAAATTGTTTTTATCACATTTTATGTAGAAAACATTATTTTGAAGAGAAAGCCTAGACTTGGTAGGTACTCCTACAAAATATTCAGCAGTTCACCATAGTTATGGTGCTGAGTTCTCAAACAGTGCAGTAAGGCTGTGGTGAAATATGATGTCTTGAAGATGACTGTTGAGTAGGATTTTTTTAGTTGTGAGGAACTCAAAAGATATATTACAGGAGTCTACGTTTTTTGGTTTTTGTTTTTTATTTTCAGCAAGATTTTGATATCTTACAGTTCTGACAACTTAAAGCCTCTCAAACTCAAAAACACTTAACCAATTAAATCAAGCACCCAGCTGATAAATGTGTCTACGAATCTAACAATTTCCTTTGTTAAACAGATGAATTATACAACTTTAAGATGGTCCACCCAGATCAAACCTCACAAAACATACATATAATCTCTCATTTAATGTAGCAGCACCGGAATATTGCATATTTTTGATAGGGGAAACCAGGGATTCCTTCTCTGCTTATACATAAACACTGAAGGGAAGATTTCCCTTTCCAAGTGGTTATTATTACTAGAAATGTAGAATATTTATGATGCTTTCTATACCTGACCTAACTCAAGCTCCCTTGTGTAATTTTTGGACTGTGGCATTCACAGAGGAATCTATTTACAGCATCAAGAGCTTAGTTCTGTGAAGTGCATCCTGCTATTATTGCCAAGTACGGTCAGCTTTTATTACCCCAGTGGCAAAATACAGCCCTTGGTATTTGGATGAACTTCTCTGGACTTGGAAAGTGTAATTGCTTATTCAGTTTTGCTCTAGCAATATACTTTCTCTCTAAAAGAGCTTAAAATATGGTACGGTTTAATTGGAGATACCAATCCAAAGTGAGCTGAAATTAATGAGTGTGTTAGCACTGATTTCATTTGCCATTGGATCAGGCCTTTTGATTTCAGGCTAATGAGCATGAAACAACATTTACTTGTCATCACTTGGATGTGTTGCTGCTTTGACAGATCTCCAGGCAAGGCAGCACAGGCACAATTTCATACGAAACCTGGATTCCAGAAAACACTACTGTTTTAGTTTGATTATTGAATTTGCAGTTCTACCATGTGTGTTTATATCTCTGCAGCAAATTAGCTGTTGACAAAATAACTACTAAAGCTAGAGAAATGAGAATAGAACAAGTTCCTCACAGAAAACATGCATAAGATGTTTAGAAAACACTGTGGGCTAAGAATAAAGTCTCAGATGAGAGATACTTATTTATCATATCAAAAAAACCAGATGGAACAAGAGAATGAATGCAAATTCCCTTATGAAATTCATGTATTTGTTGAAATATATTTCATAGAGCCATATACCCCAAAACTGAACAGTTTTTCTATGAGATTACATGGAAATTAGGGTGAACAGCAAGACACTAAAACCTAGAGATGAGAACAAAAACTACTCATGATGGTTAAATCCAAAGATAACCAAGAAGAAATGTGGAAGTATCTTCTTAAATCTCTATGAAGCTTGATGGTAATAAGCAAAAGTTGTATCAGGTGAGAAGGGGAGTGACAGAGGACCTCATGAAGTCCATTGTATTAATTCAAGAATGGTAGTGCTCAGGGACCTGAGGCAGTAGTTGACCATTCAATGGATATTGGCCCCAAGAGGATAGAGATGTTAAGCACATGACAAGGAGAACAGAAAATAATGTGACATAATTGTAATGCATTATTCATATAAGTGGCCCAACTTCTTCTGAGCTACTATGTACATTCCTAACCACCATTCCAAAAAAATACCAAAGAAGGCACCTAACAAATGGCAATGAAAGTTATTGTGGTCATAGAAATCTTTGCATGAAAAGGTAAAACTAAATTTATGTCACCTTTGCAAGCAGTTTAGTAATTTAAAACTTAATCAAAATGTTTGTGATTGGGAAATGGCAATCGACCTCTCAGTTCCATAACACAATGGCAAGGAGATAACCAGTAAATTTCAAAAGTGGCAGGTTTGGGGTTGATTAAAAGGTGGAGAATTTCACACCAAGTCCTGTTAAATGATAGAACTAATTGCCCTACAGTGCAGTGAAAGAAAATACTTAGAGAGATTCAGGAGGGAGCTGCATTTCTGTATTATTATTAAAAATATTTAACATAAAATAGCTCAATCCAAGAAAAAAAAAATATTGCTAGAGGAAATGAATAATCTCATGCTTGATGTTATGAATAAGTCTTTTACTGATTCTACAAAGCAGGCTGAGACCAGCAGAGGCAGAGGTATGACTCTACACCTGCCTTTCTCTGGAGGCTTCATGAAACATCTTATGCCACAGAAGTGATTAGTTTATTGGACTCTGATTGGTTCAGATTCAGTTAGATGTTGCTGAGGTTCCAGAAGAGATGAAATAACAATGAAGTCCTGAAGCCAAATATTTCAGAGTGCTCTAGTAAAAGCTAATTTAAGGCCATGGGGGATGAGATTCCTCAGCACACTGTTTATTTATTGCCTCATCAGCACAGTGGGAAGGATTTGAATGATGTCAATGGCTGTCGCCCATCATTTTTATTCATCTGACACTTTGGTGTCTAGGTGCCAGAAAGCTTCTGCCTATGGATCCATTCCATCTGCGCTGTCCTTTTAAAACACCCAACAGTTTCATTGTCAAAATTACCTCTAAATGAAATACTGCTAGAGTATGTCTCCATTCTGAGAAGACCTTACTGCAAAAATTTGAAATTAACAAAGGGAAGTAAAATAAACATTTTTGGAGAGTCTTTCAAAACAATACACAGTACAAGAATTCACTGTGTGAACATGCCCTATTTCATTTTCTCTTGCTGGCTGTAGTACTACTGATGGGATATTAGTGCACTTGATGAATTTTATTGCTTAAAAAATTGAAGAATAGATTGCATGTGCCCCATGGTGATTCATTACACACTTCAATCCTCCAAAATTTCCACACAGGTCTCAGATCTTGGTTTATAGACACCTTCTGTTAAGCCTGATCTTCTGGTACTTACTGGTATGATATTTTAATGACCTACTGGGAATAGCAGACAGCTTAGACTAAAAACAAACAAACAAACAAAGAAACAAACAGCAAAATAATTAAGGTGATGGATGAAGTTTAAACCTTTGTCTTGCCCTCTAAATTCTTAGTCTGTCTCATCATATAAACGCCTAGTTGTTAGATATTTGAAGAATCTTCAAGAACTTTTTTTATTATCAAATTTTTACTCATTTTACCATCCATTTATTCATGTTTGGCCAGATTTATTTGACTATGCACTGAGTATAGTGAAGATTTTCTTCCAGGAGGAATCTACTAGCATTGTATTATTTCCTAGTGATACTGTTTTTTCTTGTTGTGGTGAACTGCTGCCTTCTGAGACAACAGAAAGAAGACTAGGAAAAAAGTATTTTGTTTTTCAAAACTCATTTATGTTCTTTGTAGTTAGTCAACATTTTTTATTAAACTGTTATTTCAATAAGAATTTTTTATTGAACTTTCAGGTTGAGCAAATAACTGTTTTTTGATAACGACAGAAAATTCATAGCCATGATACATAACATCCAATAAAAATAATACCATAATCTTTAAAAATTAAAAATATTTTCCAGAAAATATGATAAATGTTTGTGATATTGAATATTTCAGCAGAAACTGTACTTTCTGTAGAAAAATACTGTTTTAAATGGAAATCATTTTCCCAGAAAGCATCTGAGTCCATATTTCTGAATTCATCAGAAAATACTTTCTTTTCTTTCTTCACTTGTGGTATTTTGCAGAACATATATTGAAAAAGAAGAAGAGTTTTAATTCATGAAAACCTCACCAAATAGTAAGAACTATTTGTTTCTATTTGAGAAGGAATTAACGTGCTTAATATAGTCACTAAATGTATGTCTACATTTAGAGGTCCCTGTGGCTTGTTTTTTGTCTGCTCCTTCTCTTTATTTTTGGGAGAGGAGTTAAGCCTGTGTGGAACTTCTTGAGTTTTATCATGGTGCTCCATTAATTAATATATCCTGCAGAAAAAAAATGAGATTCCAGGCTGAAACCTAGCAGCATAATAGCATGTTAATACAACTAATGGCTGAGACTGATCGAGGGGATTTTTAAACCTCCACAAACATCTATTTAAACTTACTTTGTCAAATAAAAGATCATCAGGAAAATCCAGCTGGCAGAGTAACTCAGAGAACAGTCTCGTGAGCACTTGGATCCACTGTCAAAGCAGTGCACATCACTTAAGGCACCTTAACTGTCTGTGCATGTTTTCAGTTTGTAGCTAATCTGAGATAATTGGGGTAAAGCTAAATTGAATTAGCTCGTGATAGCCTGACTAATAGGGCACACATGGACAGCCAGGGTGGCTCACCTAGCCCAGTAACTGGCTAGGCTAAGATAATTTGCTCATCTTTGTGAGCCCTGGGAAGAAAGTGTCAACCTTGGGGACCCTTCAAACTAGACAAGGCTTAAATGTATTCTATGCCCAATCCTGTGTTTTCAGAGTAACGGACTGGATGATTCAATTTGACTTTTTCATTTCTTGATGTTAGGATTTTCTGAGAATGGCTTCCCTCCAGCCTCATTCCTAAATCCATGTGAGACTACGGTCCTAGACAATATCTCAGAAGGGTTTTACAACCTACACTCAAGCAAATTAAGCATGTGCCTTTTCTGTCATAATAGCCAACTGCTGTGGCATCCAATGACTTTTTTTATGCCTCATTGGAAGATATGATAAACAAACAGAGGGGACTCAAAAGAAAAGAGACAGATTGAAAGCCAGAGGCTTTTGTGCATTACTTAGCAATACAGCTTACAACTGTGATGGGCCTGGATAGAACCATTTATTGTGAGCAGAAATGCTGAAATTCAAGCTTATTTAGGATAAGTATCCCTTTTTAAGAAAATAAAGTGCTTATTGCTGGGAAAAAAATTGGGAGCCTGCCAGAGATCCTATGGATCTTGGATATTCTCATGTACAGTGGCCTGCACACTGGCAGTGTTTTGATAGGAAGTTTTCCAAGGTGTTTCTCAGGGAGATGTTTCACATGAGAGTCTGTTACTGTCACCTGCTGGAATGCCAGAGCAGAAAGTTTTCCTAACTCAAAAGGTAAAATCACCTTTTATGGAAGGAAATCATGTTATATGACCATGGTTTCCACAAACTTTAACTTAAAGACAGGTTGGAGTTTTTCTTCTTGTTATTCTGAATCAATGTCTCTAGAAATTACTTTTTCCATGGGTTAGATACCATAATTTTGGTTACATCTCTCACTTTATCCATGACTACCTTTTCTTCAGTTCCCAGTACTGCTAGTTTGCATTCCAAAAGATAACCTTGTAAGGTGCACTTGAAGATATATATGCTTTTAAAGGTCCTGCTTAATAGGATATTAAATTAGCTGTGGGGTAGGAAACTCAGAGGCTTTGCTGGTGAGGAGACAATGGAACTGTTAAGTGCCATGTACAAAACTATTCCCTATCATGTTGTTTTTCTTGTTATGACCAGTAATGTCTTTAGAGTTGTCGGTTCAAAATTGTTCTACCAGCTGATACAGTAAAATTGTGGAGTATTAATTCAGTCTGATTTATGGGATAGGAACTCTTTTGCCTAAAGCTATGAGACCAACAGGCTAGTATCCAGTCCTCCTTGAAACAGTAGAGAAAGGCATCTCCAAAACAGGTCCCAGTGGTCTTAGACACCTGTCTCTGCACTGGATGAATCACCCACTGGAGGAGCTTATGTCCCCTTTTGACTAGATATAAAATTTGGAAAGCTAAAACTGCAGCAAAGCCCAACTGAAAGAGTTAATATTTTATTGTACCAACTTTCTCAGTTGTCAATTTTTGGATTTTAAATGGCTTGATATCCCCTGCTCTCAGTTTCCCTGGGAATGTTACTGTATTAACAGGCTAACTTAGATCCTACAAGATTATTCCTATTTTCCACCGAGTCCCTTCTTACATAATATATTACCATACTGGGAGCTTGTGTGGAAATTATCATCCTGTGCTTTTTGCCTGAGAGCACTGCAAGGGGATTTATGCCATTGCTCAAAGTTCTACTGAAAAAAACTTTTTATATTGCAGACAACTTATCAAGATGAAACCCCTGAGTAAGACTTTTATAGCCCTCTGCTGGAGATTTGCCACTAATCTGCTGTAACATTACAGTCCTTTGCTAGAAGTATCCCCCATTCTGATTTTTTTTTTTTCTTTCTTTCCTAATTCTGTCTATATCAAAGAGAATACGAAAACCTGTGATGGATTGCAGTGGAAAAAAAGGTTTCATTTTAATTATTCATAATGTAATTTCACAGAAACTATATCATGTGTTTGCTCAATTTTTTACCATTTTTTACATGATGTAAAATGGAGACAAGCATATTATAGGTGCATGTGCTGGTAGCGTCTCTGTGGATGAGAGGGATTAACTGAGTCTGTATTCCTGGATATAATTGCTTCATTACTTGAATGAGTTACATTGAGCTGAACTGATGTGATTCTCCATCTCTTCGTGAGCTTTTATGGAACTAGTGCTGTTGGACGGTTAATAAATAAGAGCTGTATGCAGTCTGTGCAAGAAACTCAATGAAGTCAGAGTCTGGGAGTGTTGAAGGGGGCTGCAGATTCTCCTGCTTCAGTCTGACAAAGGCAGATTTGACAGGCAAAGTGCAAGGTTTATTTTGTCAATATGTGAGCTCTGTTTTCAGCAGTACCTCAGACTTGTTATGCAGCTTCAGGCACCATGTAACTTCTCTGGGCCTTCAGACTACAGGGGTAAAAATGGGAATTTTAAAGATAATGCTTGGCTTCCTTCTCATTGTATTTATCTGATTTAGTTTCTGAAATGAAAGGTTTTGTTCATCTGTGTATCCTTGCATGGATATATCAGATGGATCTCTGTCAGTACTTGCAGGTAGCATTTGTTCAATTATTATTATTAGTATTTAATTTCAGTAAGATTTCCCTTCTATCTTATGCAAGGCTTATGGGTTTTTAGTAAGACCATTATTTCAGGGTCTCAGAAATAGGAATAGATCTGGATGAACTTCTACTTAAAGCTTCTCCTGACTTCTCCCAGTCTACTGTGTTCTGTCTATGATTTTTGATGCTCAATATTACTCATTTCTTGGAATGATGCAAGTAACATTGCAAAACGTTCTTGGGTCTGTGGAATAGAGGTAGAAATGGTAAGCCTCTTTAAAATGTACTTTAAGCAAATTTTATTTTACTATTACAACTACTACACCACCTTTGGTTCATTTGCTGGGTTCAGAAATCTTTAGGTCAAGAGGTCCTTCTCAGTTTTCCAAAATCTGCATGCGTCATTTTATCTCAATGAATTAAAACAGAAATTTTCATGTCAGGAATGTCACAAACACGTTCCAGTGCTAAGCTGCAGTTCTCCAACAAGAATGGCAAAACTGTGTTACAGAGTTGTTATGATTGCCAGAGGCTCTAAATGTCAAGTGGAGAACAGAATGTATGTTACTGACCCATGTCACTTCAGATGTCGAAATAAATTATGTGGTCAGTATTTGTATTTTTTGTACTGGCTCCTCCACACTGATAAGCACAGACAATGCCAGTGTTATTTGGCCTGTCTCTGAGCTAATCAGATTAGTCCACCTTCAACACAGAAGTAAATTGGTGCAGTACTGTCTCTGGACCAATATGAGCTGCAGGTTTTTGTTGTTATTTGACTACTGTTTACAAATTAGTTTGTGGCAAAACCACTTCTGTCATGGCCTCTCTACTCCCAGCCTTACAGGACATGTTCTTACTCACTTGTGTGCTTCACTAGAAACGTTGCTGGGCAGATATTCTTTATTCTTTGCAGGTATAATTCCTTCCTTTAAGGTCCCTGATGATGTCTTTAGAAGTGTGCTAATGCAGGTCTCAAGCTGGAGAAACTCAGAAGATAAAAATATGCTGGTTCTTCCAAATGATTCACTGCAGAGAGAAAGACAAATGATGAATACACAGTACTAGGAAGCATGACCCTAGTGGCAGATTCTCAGCTGGAATTCAACATTGTCATAGTGAAAGGGCCAAAAAATAAGTTGAACAGAACCAGGCTGTGCAAGAGTAGGATGATAAATGGAGTGCCACTGCAGTTAGTGCCAAGTTTAATCTCATTCACATTTTGTGTCAATGAGATGACCAAGAGGAAAGAACATTTTAAAAGGTGTACAAATGAAAAAGTGACACCAGACTAGGAGCATTGATCAACACTAGCAACACAAGAAACTGGATCAAAGTGGACCTTGAAAAATGGCACCATATTTTTCCAAATGACTGCCAAAGTCTTCTGCAGACACAGGAAAGCACATATAAACCCTGGAGAAGTAGGGAAACTAGTTAATGGGAAGAGTTTGAAAGTGTAGACTCAAAGCTTCCAAATACCAGTCGTATAAATAGTATCAATGAAACAGATTTCTGTGTGATGATACATCACAGCTTAAAAAGGATTGTAATGAATGGATGTCAGCAGAGAGGAAAACAGGGGAGAGAATGAAATCTATAGAAACAGCACAAACTGAGGATATCAGGTGAGAGAAATGGGGAAGCAGAATCTGTAAACTGGTGTTGATTCCTTGGTGGACTTTGGCTTTCTTCCTCCTTGAACCACATTGCTTAACCATTTGCCTTGTTTTAATTCACACTTTTTTAAAGCTTTATAGATAGAAAAGGCTGAACAAAGCCCTCAGTCTAGCTAGTAACATATAGAAACTTAAAGTGTCTGAGTAATAAAAACTGAAGTGAAATAAACACAAAACCAAGAGACCACCAACTGGCATGGAAACTTGCAGCATACACAGCTCCATCCTGTGCCTACAGCTGTAGTTGGTGTTAGTTCTGGTGATTTTTCTGTTGTTTGTTCCTGCTTTCAAAAAAACATGGAAGAACCACCTGCATATATTATATTGGCCAAAGGAAAAATTCATTTTGCAAGAGCTTTCCAGGCATAGATGTTTATATTTGTCCTGCACTGGGATAAAACCTAGTGCTCTGGTACCTTTTTGGAAAATGAATTTGGTCTGGAATATTCGTTTTTCAATCGAAATGGTTAAGTTGAAACCTATGAGTAAAGGGTAAAATGATTTCCAAATTATGTGCTATCACAATGAGTTGTACAGCACCATTCAAAACAGCACAAAGCTCTATTTCAAAGCAAGCTATTCCAGACCATGACTTTTGTAATCATTGTTCTCATATTTTGAAAGATCCTTCTAATTTCCAACTTGTCTTATTTACTAGGCAATTTAATCTATTTATTTTTTTCTCTCTATTTTCCCTTAGATTTCCTGCCCCTAAATTTTTTTAATCCAGGGTAGCACCTCGTTGTCTTTGCTTTTTCAACAATTACAAACCAGAAGCTTAATTATATTCACATCTTGTAAAAAAAGATGTCCAGATTTACAAGAAGTCACTGAAATAACTTAACAAATGGATTCAGCAGGTGAATTTGGAGCTCCTAGAATTCCTGGTATTGAGAGTTTAGCCTTTTTTGTCTTTGCCTACAACTAAAACACTAAGAAATGAATTTCCCCCCTGTCCCCACACCAAAGAAATCTCAGCTATTCACGTAATTATAGGGCTGCAGGACCTAGGCCACTCACAAAAAGGACAAATAACAGAAATGTCAGACAAACTGACCTAAAGACAACTGCAGTCAATGCAAACTCCCTTGATTTGCACAGGCTTTCATGAACTTAATAGGTTTCCTTAGATAATTGGCTGCATAAAGGCAGAGCGAAATAGATCAATTTGTTGGGTGCCTATGACTGGATCCAAAATGCCACATCTCATGACACTAAGCAGTGAGCCAACACTCAGCATTTTTTACAAGCTCATAGAGCTGCTCAAAAGACTGTGGAATATTTAAGGGGGCTGAGTTTATACCTATACCAGTCTATCTCTACACAGCTCTCTTGTTGATATTCCTCCTTTTTTTTTTTTAGTTTCTATCACTTCTTTCCTTCTCTTGCTCCCTGGACTAGATATGGGCATTTTATATGCAAGTTTCTGCCCCTTGGATGTTTGGCAAACTCCAGTTTTGCCTTGTGATGGAGACAACATCCTATATTTATTTTACAGAGGTGAGAAGTAAATGGCTGCCTAAAAATGTTGTGACATCTT
>NW_008625294.1:0-23843 GCF_000691845.1 Merops nubicus | reverse complement strand
CCCGGGGTTCGGGTGTCAGTAATGACAGATACTGAAGTACTCTTTCATATTTGTCAGCATTAGTGTTTCAGATGCATTTATACTCTTGTCTTGGTTTTGATACCATATACCTTTATTACTAAATTTGATTCAATCTGTCTTTAGTTCCTTCAGCTCTGGTCTGGCTTTGGGTGGGACTTCCCCATGTCTCCATTCTCTTTTCCTACTTTGCCAGCCTTCCTTGTAGTGGGCTGAAAATGTGTTATAGATCAGTAATACAGCTAATCTCAAAGCACCTTTACAACAAATATTGCTAGCTCTAGCATTAGACTGCTTCCTCTCTATACATACTGAATTTGTAGTAGTGAGCTCTGAATTCTGTCACTGTCAAACGCTCTCCTGTTGCCTTTCCATTTGACTTTCCTATGTGAAACTTACATTAACTCCAACACAACCACTGCCTGGTAGCAGAAATTGTTTTGCCTGGCAGAGTGTATCTGTCTGGGTTCATGAAGAGAATGCTGCATGTTCACTGCAAAAAAGCAAAGCTGGTGGTAGTTGATTCAAAAACATAAAGAGCAGTACAATATTTTCATAATGAAAATAACTGTTAATATTTACATTTAAAATGCAAAGTGTAGCAAATACAAGGACAATCTGGATATGTTAATTTTATATTTACAGAAACAGAAACTTTATTATTATAATAATTTATTATTTGGATAATTTAATAAGGAACATTTTCTAGTGACAAGCTGGTTAATAAGAGCAGGCTGTCAGAACTGAATATGCTTAGAGAGCAAATGGTAGTTTTTATTCCTGTGAGTTGTTTCAAATTTTCCTGTTTTTCTGCAAATGGGAAAATGAGAAAGTATTCAGTCAAAATTGTAAAACATTTGTCACTAGTGTCTTTTTTAATTACTTTTATTTTTTAAATAGATGAGCAATTATTTAGGTTGTTTTGGTTTTTTTTGTTTTTTTTTTTTTTTTAACAGATTTGGGCTTCTGGATATTCTTACATGACTGCCTTTTTGTATTTATATTTTTTTTCCTTTCTTCCTCCTTTTTTAAAAATTTGTGAAGGTCAGAATCTATCCTTGTCACATTGTATGTCCTGTTAATGAAGTTTCGATTGTTGCA
Organism: Merops nubicus; assembly: GCF_000691845.1. Lineage (NCBI taxonomy): Eukaryota > Metazoa > Chordata > Aves > Coraciiformes > Meropidae > Merops > Merops nubicus. Next base: position 22,724 of record NW_008625294.1, on the reverse strand, counting down.
CTCCAGCTCCACTTTCTCTCCATTTTGGTGGCCCAATGCATTATACCTCATGAGTATTTTCTATCATATGGAAATACATACAACAACAGATAGCTCAGATCTGAAAATGCGGCTTAACATCGAAATCTATATGTTAAGGAAAAGAGTATTATGGAGTTAAAAAATGTCTTAGAAAAATATCAGTGCTGAATTTGCTAGAAATTGTTGTCATAATAGTCTATAAGATGTTTAATTTTTCCAATGAGTTACTCTTTGGACTCTCCTCTACTTGGAAGCTGGTTTCGCTTTTTCCTGGAAAGACTCAATTGTCAGATATTAGCAGATTTTATCCAGCTGAATTATAACAACACCCACGATGAGAGTGGCACATTCCAAGCATAAAATGATACATCTTTGGCTCAGAGGTTTTATGATCTGTATTACTGAATCAATAGAGTTATGCCAGGTTATTCCATCTGAAGATTTGGCCCTTGGTACTACACAATACTCTATTTTCAAGGACCATTACTCAAATAGAATAACATAATCATGCTAAAGGCCAAAGGTCTGCTGTGCCAAACGTTTACTATAGAACTTTATTTTATGCAATTGTTGTGATAGAAGACAGAAGAGCAGGTGGATGAGTAGCATAAAATTTATATGGTTTTTATTTTTCTCACTTCTAGTAGGTATTCCTTGAGGTCCTTCAGAATTAAAGAGTGAATTTCAAAATGAAGAATTAATATCTTTCTTTGGAATGCCCATGTTAAAATTACTAATGTCAGATACTCATTTTAAATATCCTGATGGCTAAATTTTGATGGACCAGAATTTAAACACTGACATTTAAGCATCTAGGAGACTCTGGCTCCCTATGGCTCCCAACTGCCTGCACTGTGATAGATGCACAGGTTAGCTTGTGTAGCAGATTGACAGTTAGGATTGCATAATTTCTGAGACTAACATTACCAGAAGACAACAGAAGTAGAGGAATGGAGAAGTACTTACAGCAAAGTTAAAGCAGAGGCTTTACGAACTACATTGACATTGCTAAGTCAAAACAAAGCAGAAGGATTTCTTCAGTTACCATTTCTTTTCCATTAACACACACAACAGCAATAAAAGTGATGATGAAGTACATGTTTGACAACTTATTGCTCTCAGACATGCAACTGAGCAAAGATTTGGTCGATAAAAAAATATTTTCTGAGGCTTTACAATGAATGAAATGTTAAATTTGTTAGTGATGCAGGTTAGCTGAAAGTATAACGTGAATAAATTCTACTCCAGGTATCTATGTGTAAAAATAGATTTGAATATGAAAGATTATTACTTATATAGAGATTGGTATTACTGATATACATTCAAAAGGTTAGAGATGACCTAAAACCCCAGTTTTAGGGATGACCTAAAAATCCTGCTGTTTCTGAAACAGACTGTTAGTAATGGCAATCGTTCTAAGTCACAGGGAGAGCTCAGGTGGACAGTTTTGCCCAAAGCCTTCCTTCTCCATCTGTTCTGAAAATACTAATACTTTCTCAAGAAACTCCTTCTTCCAGGTGTTCAGCCTGTGCGCGCAAGTCATTTCATTGCCTCATGACAGCCATACTGCTGCGACTTTGGAAGTTAATTAAAGTTAATCCACAGAGTTAAAAACTGCCTTGCTTTGAGCACTACCAAACACTAGTGTCAGCATTTAGAGAAAGGAAGCATTTAGAGAAAGGAAGAAATATTTTGAGCCCAGGAGAATGGACCTTGCAGACTGTGCATGTGAGAGCACATTTTTTCTGTGAAGTACTGTATTAGGAGAGAGACGTTCTTTAAAATCATTACAGTAGTGGTAAACTGATCAGATGTCAGCAAATACTTTTGCTTTGTGTATTTAAGATGAATTCATAGGTACTATCTAAGATTAATTTTATTTTAATGTAACCTTTGTTTTACTTAAAGTATCTACTGGATGTTTGCTAGCTGTCTTATCTGAATGAGTGGCTAAGAATATACTCAATATTGTCATCTTGTTTTAAATCCATCTGACACTCTGATAACTTCAATAGTTTAGGATGGTAAAAGGTGAGAAAATAAAATAGCTATTTTTCGAGGATTGTAACCCAACTGGCAATATGTTGGGAAGAAGTAAGTTGCCCAACTGTATCTCCTATCACGCTTACTCTGTTACCAAGCTGTCAGGTGGTTAAAGCACAAAACGAGAATATAATTCCCTGATACTGCAATGACAGTTAAGTAGTTTCTTTCCCTGACCATATCTTCTATTACCAAGTCCCTGAAAATTACTTCTGAGGGTGTGAAGTGCATCAAATCAGATCAGGGAACTGATTTAGATTAAAAATAAAGCCTCCTCCTCACTTACTTTTTTTTTTTATCCCGTTTCATTCCCTGGCCTGGCCTGGACTGACAGCAGCTGTGTTAGCGCAGCATGGTGCAGAGCAGGATCAGGAAGGAGCCAGCAGTGATGAGGGGCAGGAGGTAGGCACTCCTCACCAGAATTGTTACTGAACATTTCTTCTTATTGAACTGTGGCCTGTGTACTGTCACGCTGAGTATCTAAGGTCAGGATTGCCATCAGAAGAGGGAGGAAAGTTTCTGGAGACTTAAACAGATCTGCAGGTGCAATTAGAAAGACCTGTAAGGAACATGGACCAGTCACATCAAGTACCTTGGCAAAGTGTCTGAAACCCATTGTATGGAACTTGTTTTACATTTCCTATGAGGATTACTTTAAAACTTGTTTGAAGTAGATGCAGAAAGTTGCACTGAATTAGGACTGAACTTTCCGATCTTGTGTTTCCCAACTAATTAGGAGTTATAAAGCACTTTCTCCTGTTGCAAGAGCCCCTCAAGCATACACAAAGTGGATCTCCAGGGAACTAAAGCTTCTGCTGTTTTTCAAGTGACTGTTTTCCTGCAGCAGGGTGCAATTTTCTTTGATTTGATAGAGTTGACCCAATTGTTTACAATTTTGTATCACTCCTAATAGAGTTTTGTAAGACCTTGTATTACTGTATAATTTATTTCTAATAATCACATCTGAACTTCTCAGTTTGAATCATCCATAAACCTATTACTGACTACTTTGGAAGTACTAAGAACTCTATGATAGTTCAGGTAGGCTGTTCCAAGATCAGTGCAGATAGTGTGGTGCTCATGTTTTCTTTTGGCATGTTACTTGTTAGTTCCTATAAATGGCTGTTGTAAATCTGAATATGGATTTTTCTCTACCTAGTATTTCACCAGTGTTCCAAACTGGTCCAAACTACTTGTATGAAGTTATTTATCTGTAAAGTGGGATACTTGTGTATGTGCATATATTTACATATATACACATTTGCATGTTATATATGTATGTATATATATATATACACACATACGTACTTATATGCCATTATATATTTGATATTATTATATCTGTGAGTGAAAAAAGGCTTGTGAAAAATATATCTCAGATTAATGCTTAAACTGCTTAAGTCCGAAAAAGTTTGAGACAAATTAACTACCATATTTGTTAGCTTGTATCCAGTGCACTGCTTTGCTACTATTTGATTAACCACTTAACTTGCCTATTCATTGATCCCACGCATTTATACAGAGCTGTGCTCACTTTTAAATTCAGTTTCCCCAGGGAGAATACAAATATTTTAAATTTTGTTTTGTGAGCCATATGTTCAAGAGCAAATAATACTTTGCTATTTCAATTTTCTTTGCCTTTTTCTGCCTTTACAACATTCCAGAAATTCACTAGTAGAGTATAAATAGAGGACTGTAAATATGGCACTAAAAAAAACTTTCTCGTGCAATTTAATTTTATCATGAACTCACATTTATTTAGTTTTATCCTAATATCCCCTGTTGCTCATTTTTTCTTTTTAAATGTATCCCTCTTTACGTATGTTTTGTGAGTCAACTTTTACAAATATATTACTATTCATGCCTTATCTTAGCTCCAACATTGTTGATTTGCTATAGGACTATTTTACAGTCTTGGATAGATACTTTTTATTTTTAAGTGTTTCTTGCCACTAGAACACAGTAAATGTGTCTTCATTGGATGCTGGCTCTTGTTTCCTTTACGTAATATTCATTTTGGCTCTGTCTTGTGGTCATGTGCCCCCTTCCATGACTCATCACCATTTTTCTGTTTGGTCATGACAAGGAAGCAGAGTCTCCAGGGGTCATAGTAAGAGCAAGTGAAACCTCAGGAACAAATGGGCAGGAGAGGCTAGTAGTAGCAAAAACAATTGTCAGACTAGATGGCAGTTTAAGTTTGTCAGCAGTGCAGGACAGGTGCAATGTTTGCTTCAGGGAAAACACAGAAAAGAGGTGAAAGTTGCCTCATTTAATAAAAGAGAGAAAAGGTAGAACTAAACCTTTGGGAGAACTGAAGACAAGAGACAGAATGTCCTTCGCTTGGCTTTAGCATGAGTATTTTGCCCTGTGTGTGTTAAATCTCAGTATATTTAGCCTGGGAAATAACCAAAATTACACTATCACAAATTCAAGTTTTGACATCTGCATATTCTAATTGATGCATGAGTATCAGAGTGAGATGTCCAGTGAACACTTTGAACAGTAAGAAATATAAATCCAGTTTTGTCATGAACTCACATGATGCCTCTCCCAGCTGTCATTAACACTGGAGTTCATCAAAATATTTAAGTACCTGTTGGACTTGAAGCATAGTTGCAATTCCAGGGATATGAATCTTTTGCAAGAACAAGTTACAATATATTTGGATACTTGTATGTAAAGCTGGCATTTCAGTATTTGGCACCTTTGCTATCTAAACTGTGTTTCTGTAGCTGGTGGATTTTCTATATGAGATGATTCTATATTGATGATTCTAGTCTGAAATACTTGCTGTGCAGATCGCATTTCCTTTCTGTTGAAGTGTTTTCCTAGCCTATAAACTTGAGATACAGGATGAATGGTCTTAATTTCACTGAAACACGGTGCCCTTAAATCCAAAGATCTGGTTACCATCTTGTAGAAAATGTATTGGGTGATAGCTGTGGCAACATATTTTTAGTTCCAAACAGTGATCTACTCTGTTTTATCATTATTTCTGGCATCTTCTTCACTGTAATCTTGCTCTCTTTCTCTCCACCCCAATGCCACCACCTATTACTTGATATTTTAAATCTCGTAAATGTTTTACATATGTTATTACTTTCAAGGTTCACATCAAGCTTTCACAATATATTGTGTACCAGTAAATGTCGATAGTAACTTGACATACTTGGGCACACATTTGTTGCAGCATGAGGTAGGGGAAAGCAATATCAAAATTCTCAGTTCTGGCATCACAGAGTCCCTGTACAGCTGCATCAAATTCTTTACGCTGTTTATGACTGAAGCATAAGTAACTTTCTTTTGGTTTGCATTTCTGTCATTTGTCCCTTACTCAATGTCATGCCAGCTTCTCTCTAGACAAACCATTTTGGAATCATTAATCAGATTGAAGATTACACACCCTTTTGTAATTAACTGAGATGGTTAGATACCTTTTGATGATACTATATGTCACTGAATATGGTCCTCTCAAAGTGAAAAAGATTCTCAGTTCTCTTAGGTATAATCTTGGAATTACTGAATATTTGTTTTGATTCAAAGTAATTTTATCTTCAGAATTCTAAAATTGATTTTAAAAAGGCAGTGCCTTATACTTGGAAAAGCAGTTGCATGATTCACAGCTAGTATAATTTATTTTTCTGATTTTCCTTCATCAGTGCTTTTCTGAAAGTCCATGATTTTGATTCCTGAATTCAGCAATGCTGAAAGATCCAGAAAAAGAAACTCCTCCAGAAAATGTACACAATTTGAAGAAAGGGAGAAAACTGTAAAGAGTCAAGTGTTTTTGTTATATTGCATTATTAGATTTTTTTTTAAATTATCATTCAATTCTGAATAGCAGCTTAAAATTGCCTTGGCTTCTTCATGGGCAATACAGTTGTGTACTTTGATATAATTAAACAAAAAGTACTCTAATAATCACCACCCAAGATTGCACCAAAATTACTACCTACGTTTTAGCTACTGCTATTGTGAGCTGCTGGGATCATTTTCTGATAAATTTAACTTTGAAATTGTTAACTTTTTTTTATACTGTTTCTATTGTAGTCTTTTCTTATCTGGTTGTGATTGTTTCTTTTCCTGAAAGGACATTGTAACAAGGTGAGTGTTGGTCTCTTTTTCCAATTAACAAGGGATAGGATGAGAGGATGTGATCTCAGGTTGTGCCAGGGGAGTTTTTGGTTGGATAGTGAGAAAAATTGCTTCACCATAAGGATTGTCAAGCATTGGAACAGTCTGCCCAAGATAGCATTTGAGTTGGCATCTTTAGGGGTATTTAAAAGACATGTAGATGTGGTGCCTCAGGACATGGTTTAGTCATAGACTTGGCAGTTTTGGATTTGTGGTTGGACTTGATAAAGGTCTTTTCCAACCTAAATGATTCTATAAACTATTTTATTTAAAGTGTAGGAGAACAGCAGGCTGTTGCTGCTGGTCAACGGGTGGTAAATTCTGTACCTGAATAATATTGAAAGAGCCAGGGAACACACCCCTTTCCCTAGGCAAGTATTTAATTCCAGAGCTTAGTCTGAATAAAGAAAATACAGTCCATAGAGACCTAAGTATGTATTCGTGTGAATGTGAAAGGAGAAGAAAAAGCCAAAACAAACAAAACCAAACAAAACCAACCAACCAAACAAAACACCAAAAAACACACAAAAAAAACCCCACAAAACCAAACAAAAAAAACCCAAAAAACCAAAAACAACAACAACAAAACAAACAAACAAACAAAAACAAAACAAACAAACAAAAAAAAAAGCAATGTGCAACTCCTATAATGAGCATCCTTTACGATTCTGCTTAATACTGGAAAGAAGAATGCTTGACACTCTCTCCCCTAAAGCAAACAAAGAAAAAAAAACAACAATAATAAGAGCAAAATCTTAGCAGAGCAAACTGCAGTCTTTTTTTTTTTTTTTTTTTTACTCCATTACTTGTACATTGTGCAAGATCTTTGATTCTTCTCTCTTGGAGGCTGAAGTGCTGGGGCTTAAACCCCCATCCCTGAATGAGGGTTGGCATATAGATGATGTCCACAACCAGGCAAGAAAGACCCTCCTGACTGGTTTTCACTCAGGGCCTGGCCAGCCTTGGGTGGAAACCAGTTAGGAGATCACCACCAGGTGTGCCTGCCTTCCACATTAACTTGGAGGTGGGGCAAGAAGCTGACTGGGTAACAACTGGCTCTGCTTGCAGTGGGGTTGGGAGATCTGCCCACACAGTGTAAGTGCTGTGTGAGGGTTCTGGTTATCAGAAGGGCTTCCCAACTGTTCATACCAAGTGGAGCTCCCAGGGTGGTAGGTCAAGATTGTGAGGGTTTCTCTGGGAAACTATTATGTGATTGGATTCATCACTTGGTTGATTCCATCTCCCACAGTTTAATTCCTGAGTCAGCTTGCTCCCTTCTTTACACAGTATGCTGTGAGTAAATGCATTTATTTATTCATTCCTCCAGTGTTTTGGCACCTTGGAACTGTAGTATATGATGTAAGATCAGAGGGAGGGATCTGGCTGTTGGTTTGCTTGTTAATGATAATACCCTTCTACATCAGGCAAGTGGTCAGCAAAAGAGAGGCCGGGCACAGATACAACATGTTGGGAATGCCCACATCTTCAGTCACCCTTGACAATTCAGGGATACATCCAAGTAAGTGAATTATCAAGTATCCACGACAAAGAATTAATGTTGTGATTTATTTTTTCTTTGAGTTGATCCTCTGTTTCCTGGGATGTATGGTTTACTTCTTTACTCTTGTTGTGTCAAGTCAGTATTTTGATTTTTATTCTGCCTCCAGTCATAGTTATTTTAAGCATCCTTCTACTTCTGCGACTTTGGGAGACAATGAACCTTTTTTGAAATTTCACCTTTTAAGTCAAGCCATTATTATTTTCCAAAGTTGTGCTTTATTATCAAGTTTTCTAAGCACCTACCAGCCCTGTACTAAGCCTTTCTGAATCTTAGTAAACACAGAAATAATAATTACATGAAATCTGGAATTACAGCTGGAACCCTGAGCAGGAAACCTGTGTCAAATTGCATTCTCATCCGTGTTTAAAGAAAGTAAGTTATGGGGAATTGATTGTTAACATAATATTTTAGCATTGAAGTATGATATTAGGTGAAATATTTTCAGGTAATGGTTATGCCCACCTATGCCACACTGAAAACACAAGATTGGTGGTATCTTTGGGATAAAAGCCATGTAAAACTGTTGAAGAAGTTTAGAAGCTGAGTAGCAAAATTCTTTTGAAATGAGACAAGCGTGAGAGTTTGACTAACAGCAGCATAGAAAACACTTTTAAATCAATCAAATAATGATGTCATTGAAGTGAGTAAGGGAAGAATCATTAAAATAATTACACACATAATGTTTACATTAAAATATATTAGGTACAGTCCAAATATGTATAATACAAACCAGAGACTGATCAGTGTCATCACCACTCAGATGAAGTAGCGCTCTGTGCTGGCCTACTGCAGTGTGACACTCATGGACCTGCTGCTTTTCTGCAGGTAAACAGTGTTGGCTGATTCTATTTTGTGCTCATTTTGACTATTTCTATGCATTATTATTGATTTTTCAGATTTTTTTGTTTGTTTGTTTTTTTTACTTTTTTGATGGCCTGACATTTACCTGATGTTTTTACATTCATTTATATAAAATGCATGGCTATAGGACTACTTATGTATGGGCTAAAGTTTTAGAACCTCATTGCAGTTTTTCAAAGATGCAGAGGAAGTCACAGAGCCATTGGAAGGCAACAGGTCATGTAGACTCTCAGCTCCTCAGCAAATCAAAATCTTAATGATCCTCAACTACTTTGTGAACTGTGTTTAAAAAACGGAGTTAGAATGTTAACGCCGGCAGAAAAAAAAAATGCAGGTTTTATAAACACAATCTCAATTTTAAGAAAGTTCCTAATTTTTTTAATATATATTTCTACTGTTTTTATAGTATATTTTGATATAAAAAGAAAAATATGGTACTCTTTTTTTATTACATTTTTTCTTTAAATTTTGTTTTTAATCATCCAAGTAGTAACTATTGATAACTACATTACACAGTTTTGATAATAGTTTTGAAAATAAAAATCTAAACATTAAACCCAGGTACTTCCTTCATAAACAATGGGAAAGAGAGTACTAATTATTGTATAACCTTATTCCTGAAGACAGATATTCAAAAAGGTATAGTATATATGGTTTGTGTTCAAATGCTATTATTTTTAATAATCCTATATTTACTTAAATTTATGAAGAAAATTATTATATACTGCTTCAGTCACCTTCTCAGCTAATGTGTTCCTCATGTATCAGGGGTGTGTTTAATTTGTTGAATATGTAAGACATATGATGTAATGACTCAAAATGTCTCTCTAGTGTGCAAAGGTAATGTCAGATAATTGCATTTATGCTCCTGAACATAATTTTCTTCAGAGAAAATTCTTTATATTAATTCAATAAAGACTAATGGGCCTGTTAAAATTTGTTGCTTTCAAAAGAGTGTAGTTATTACCATAAACACCCCTGCTTTCTCCAGAAACAGAGGAAGGCTCAAAGTCTTGTTTTTCTCCATAGAAAGAGACTTGGCTGCAAAATTGCTCACGTGACACACACAACATCTTAGACACGTTTTGTGCAACTATATAAAATCATTCACATTATTTCAATTTATGGTGTAACTGGTGCTAAAACCTTTGAGCTTTGGCTCAATGTGAGCACAATGCAGGTTATGAAAGGGTAGTATAAATGAAAAATACCTGACCATTATACAAATGATACAGACAGTGTTGTTCTGTACTCTGTTGTTTACTGTGCAGTAGGATGAAAGGTCTATTACACTAGTTTTTTAGTTACAGATCCAGTTTCAGGACATTCATCACATGGTCTTGAACAAACATGGGGAAACAACTAGTTGCTTATTGTACACTAGATTCTTAAGACAACAGTGCTTCTCCTACCTAAGGGAATGCATTTCCAAAGCAATATTGATTTTTCTATCATTCTTCTTTCTCTTCTCTCCTTAAGAACCCCGTTTTAGAATCATTGTTGATCCTCAAAATTGTTTCTTTTAAGAGATGAATGTGCTTAGTATCTCTTGTTTTTCTTTTTCAAACATGTATTCACTGAAGTTGTGTAAGTGATGTGCCTATCAACACAGAAAGACGGTCATTTTGCACATCAGCCCCCTGCAGCACACGTGCATTTTTCACCTTCTGCTGTTGGATAGCTGAAAAAGAGGTGATTTATTTAATATATTACTCAAATCTGTTAATTGGGTAAAAACTTTCTGAATCACAGATTCCCTTCAATGGGTCCTTAGTGTGATTTGTTGTCACTGGTGTGCCTCAAACAGATCTCAGTGAAAAAATAAACTATAACAGCTGCCAGAATGAAACTGCAAGGTTAATTAGCAATGTTATTTACAACTTTTAGATAAGAAGCTTTAAACACTTTATTCCTTATCTCTGCTTTGATGAAAACTCACACGGGTGGATTCCCCATGCACCATACAAAAACTAACCTAAAAACTCGAAGTTTACAACCTACCTTCAGCTGCCTTCTGTGCAAGCAGACTTGACTAAAGCATTGGAGCTCAATCTCCTTGAAAACATTTTGATATAGTAGTGGTCTTCGCCAGTTAAATGTAAATGTTTTTTTGAACAATATTGCTGGAAATGTACTTTGTGGTGAGAGCAAATGCAGATTTTTGAACAACCTGTTTGGCAAGTAGTGATTAATTTTGTGGCTCATTATTTATGTATATGCAACTTCTCCTTTTATCCCACCTTCTTTCAAATCATTCTCACTTTAAATTCAGAAGACGTCATGCCTAAATATTCCCAATGTGGAAAATCTTTTTTCCTCAAAGTATATTCACATAAACTTCACTTTTTTATGAGAATAACCTGTGTAGATAAAAGCAAAGGTACATGAAAATAAGATGGAGACAATGTTACACCTAAATCTTAGTTTGTTTCTTCAGGTTTTTTGGTGCTTTTTTTTTTTGTGGTTGTCAATCTTATATTTATGAGTTAACAATTTACCTTCTAAATAGGAAGGTTTATGAAATAAATATATAGGAACTTAATAGCACTATTTGCACATTCCTGTGACAGGCTTAGTTTTCCTCAAAAATATTGTCTATGCATTTTCCTTCAGTTTAGTAACAAGGGCTAAGTTTCCTTTAATTTAATAAATAAGGGCTTTTCTTATTTTTAAACGCTTGTTTCACTGTAAAGTGTTTTGAAAAAGCATTCTGACCCCTCCAACAAAAGCCTGAAGTAAAAAGAACTGTTTTAGGAACTTCATATGAGTATTCAAAGGACAACTTATGATTTATGACTTATGTTTGATCACAGCCTTTTTAATTAGGACCATATTGCATCTGTTTAACATTGCTACTGTTTTATTGGAAAAGATTTTCTGTATCAATTAATCTAGTAATATCCCTAAGCAAGCTGAAATTGTTGAAGAAGATGGAAATTGGCTGATGAATGTATTGGTCACTTTAGAGGCATGTTCAAATCCATCTTCTTGCTGTCCTAATGAATATGGAAACCTGCCCAGTGTGTGATTAGATTTTAATGACTACAAGGTCAGGGACTTTGCAAGGTGTGAATCTGCTTGCAAGGTCACTAGTGGCAAACAGTGCATGGATCTGAAAATAAACAAGGAGCTGTCAGGGATATTAGCTTTTTGTAGAAAAACCTTTGGGATGAAAAGGTTAATAGGTGATTGCATTGTAACTTGTTTTGAAACTCAAAATGAGCTCTAAAGCTATGTGCGTTATCCTTCATTACGCATAGCATAAGAAATAGTGGTAATTTAAAATACAGGCAATGTTTGATTATAATAGTACCCTAGCTTATCAAAAGCTTGCATTTACCACTACATAGACTGGTTCCCAAAATCAACATATGCTCCAAATGTAGACCTTTTGGAGAAACGGGTGAAACTACCTGGTCTAAACTTCCCAGGGATGTGTAGGCGTATTTGCCTCCTATAGACGACCCAGACTAGTAATTACCCATAGAAATTCAAGCCACATGTACAACAGTTAAACACTATATTAATTTGCTATGCTGTAGATTGTCCAAGGTGTACAAAAAATAATAGGGAATGAGTTTGAAAGTATTAAGAGAGTTTATAAATGACTTGTCATAAAGTACTTGACTTGTGATAGAACAGCACAGAAATTACTCCTGCATGAGGAAAATGCAAAGAAAATCTGCAGTGGGGGAGGTTTTCAGAGTTCAGAGAGGTGATGGCACTTTTTTTGCTAGGATAAAAAGTTAATTTACTAAGAACAGAAACCAGATCTGTTGAACAATTTTCCCTGGCACTTTGGGGAAGCGAGTAGTTTCAGGTACAGTTGTACATGACAACAACCTGTTGCGACAGGTTGCAACCATGGTTGCAGTTTTTCACAAGCTGTTTATACCAATGGGTGTCTTCATCTGATGGGCATGTTCAAATGACAATTCAACACAACAAAGTAGAACGGAGTTAAATATAAGCTGTTTTCTCTCATTGGGAAGTCTACAGGCTTGGTTATTAAAGAGCCAGGAAAAAATACGTCAAGTATCCCACAGCTTTGAGACAAAAATCAGTTTTACTGCAGTCCCAAGAGATTGTGTAATTTCAGTTTTGTTTGAGTTTTGTTTTTTGGTTGTGCAGATTTTTGGTTTTGTTTTGTTTTTTTTTTGTTTTAATGTAAAGTATATGTACACACATGCATATATATATTTGGATACAGTTCTTTGATTGACTTCTATTCCTTGTTTGTGGATGTGATACATACGTGATAACTGCTAACAGTTTTACCTTGTATTAATTGGTCATAATTGCATGGTTAAACTGTAATATCATTTATGACAGTCCTTAATCTTATTCAGGACAAGATCCTTGAAAACCGGTATACTTGGGTTAATGTTCTTACTTGAGCCAATGCTCTATCAGTAGTAAATAATTTGAATTTAGCTGCATATTCAATTGCCAACTAAGTTCTGTATTTAAAGCAAGGACTTAGATTCTTTGCTGTAGATGTAAAATGTTATATTCTCCCCAGAACTGCTTCATAATGTAACACAGCTAATCCTACACAGACAAAAATAGTGGAAGAATTTTGCCAGGATGGAAGATACACTTAGTTCTGAATTCACCCTAGATGCATTGCCTGCAGTCTTTAATGATAAGGCACTGTTTCATTGATATCACTCTCCTGAATGCATTGGCTGATGTTTGTGTTTGTCTGGTTCTGGTGTATAGGGGAATAGAAGAAGGGTAGGCTTTTTCATTTGCTTAAGCAGAGAGTCCCAGGAATCTCTTTTTTTCTTCTAGCTTCCTACCTGACTACAAAAAAAAACAGAAGGCATCAACAGTTTTTTAATCTTGGTTTGGGCTGATTGTGATTTGAAAGTAAAACATTTCAGCTTCAATTTTCTTTAAGATAAACTGAAAGTGTTAACACTGAATATTCTTTTCAAATGTCTAGTCTGCAGTATTTTGAAGGATAAACTTGAAAGGAATGGTCTGCTGCAGTTTTATAGTAAAAACAGTGAAACCTCTTAATAAGATGAGTTTTACCTTTGGAAATTTCTTTGTTTAATGCATAATTCCAAAGATTAGAGTAGCTGAATATTTATTCTTATGCTTAGTACTGAAAAAAATATTTTTGTTTCTATAATCTGTAATGCTTTTGTAGGAATATGAAATGAACCTACATTTTTGCATCCACTTGAGGCACAGCTGTTGCAGGAATATCTATATGGTTCTGAAAAACGTTTCTTAAGCAAAAACCCCCATATACTAATGTCTGGTTTTACTCAGTGTTCTACAATGTCAATTTTCAAACCATATGTCATATGTTAACATTATTATACGTATTAACTCATTAGTATCCTATTCTTTCTTCTTGCTGTTTTCAATTTTTGAGGTTTGAAACTATAAAATTTTGACAGTCTCTTCCATACTGGCAGATTCTGGTTTAGTCTCTGTATTGCCTCTTGCACAAATACATGGACAGTTAATTTGCTGTCCAAGTCCCCTTTTTTGTACCCTTCTTGGACTCTTACTAGATATTCTCATATTCTGGATATGTTTCATTCTAGATTTAAGTTTCACTTATTTTAACAACTGATCAGTCAAAACTTCTATGTTTAGTCTCTTTCCACCACTGCCACTGATTGCCTATGGACTTTGACTATGATAAAGTAAAATATCTGAAATACCAGATGTTTAATCAGGTTTGGTAAAGCAGAATCTCGAGATCTGAAAAAAATCTAAATCTTATCCTTTTTGGAAATTGTCTGTTTCAGCTTGTCTTTTATTGAATTATACAGTCATTCTTATTTCAACTCTGTGTTTTAGGGCCACACACCAATGCTCAGTGAATGGTGTAATTGTAATGCTGAGTTGTATTTTTGAGTTCTGTAGCACTAAATCTACAGTATGTAAAATGGCAATCCTAGATACAATTACTTTTTATTAAAAATATCTGCTAGTTTTATGCAAATTACACTTAAATACTCATTCAACAGTAGTAATGCATGTAGCTTTGGATAGGAGGAAGATCTTATCTTCAGTAGAGTTCTGCTCTCTGTATGATCTCCAGCCACACACTGCAGACTGCAGAGCTAGAAACAGTGCTGATGAATCAAAGAAGCTACTGGCCTCTTTTATTCTATTTTTAGTATCCTCCCCATTGGTAGTAGAGCTTTTGCTGAGAAATTTTATTATTTGACTTTTCTGAAAATGTGATAACTGTTTTTTGAAGCATACCAAATAAGGAGAATATTCTAAGGGCATCAGCTCTAGGGTCTGTTAGAGTGGACAATTATCAAGCCATCATGAGACAGTTCTGCTTTTGTGAGTATTAAACATTTATGCTGATGACAGGAGGCTGAGCTCTCACCGTGCCAATCTGAGAACAAGAGACTACCAGCTTCCTTCATCAAGAGAGAGCCCCTAATGTTACTATACCCACGAGGGAAGAGAAGGGAAGAGAAGCTCAGTTGTGCAAAGAACTCCTGCTCCTTTTATAATTTCCCTTGAAAAATAGCTGAGCTTCCTAAAAGCAATGATTGGTGAAGATGTAAAAAGGTGAGGAGGGGGGAGAAAGGAGTTTATTCGCAGAAATTCAATTAGGATGCAGATGCAATGAAGAGTGACACATTAAGCACTGTGGAGAGTAGAATGCACTGCTGCTAAACTGTGTGACAGAATATAAAAAGCAAAATCAGCTGTGAGAAGAATAATGGCATCAGTACTGACTGAGTATACAACTGAGACACTCAGAGCCCACCCCAAAATGCTATAGACTCTCTGCAGCTGTCAAGTCCTTCTCACCTCACACTTCTGATGTGGCTTTTCCTGGTAGTATACTGTATGGGATGAGAGCTTCTGCCAGTTCCTACTATCTTGCATAAAAATGAGCTTTATTTTTCATTATGGCTGTATGAGAAAGGGCTACTTATCAAGAGTCATTGGCTTCATAATTGTCTAAAAATTAAAGAATCCAAAAGATGCTTTTGTAAGTGATAATAGCAAAGTACTGAAGATACGGACCTAAAAAAAAAAAAAATGCTGTTCATGTTGCATTTTCTACTATTGTATGTTTGACCGACTTATTTATGTTTGTAAAATCTGGAGCAAAAATACTGTCTTCTCTATATGTATGGATCCCTATGTTGTAGACCTTCAAATTTTTTTGGGGTGTTTGAGCATTTTTGGAACACAAACTCAGAATGAAAGCCATAGGACAGCTAATCCTGCAAGCAGAATGCCTTGGGTGAAAAGACAGGCTTTCTCTGGTAGTGCTTCTGGGGGGTAGAGGATCTCTCCGTGTACCACTGGTCATTTGGTGGCTGAATTAACACTGCCATATGGGAGGTCTGGGCTTCATTTGCAGCCAATGAAACAATCATCTACTTGGCTTGTAAAATTCTCAGTGGCAGGTGGATGTTGCTGGAGATTTTTATGGAACATTGCTTTTCTACTTTACAACAAGAAAAAGCTTTTATTTCATTCTGTCCCCACAAGGTTTTCATTGGAAATATACCCCAGTCCAGAGTAAGGTTCTGTTTCTCTTCTGACAGATTTAGCAAACAATCTTTCCAGGTTTTTGTCTGCAGTAAGTCAAAAAATGGAGAACAATAGACTTCAGACCTTTTAGGAGATGTAAGTGTAAACTTTCTTTCATTCAACTGGCTGTCCCATCAGTTTCACCATGAGGATGAGAGGTCTTGGTATCTCACTGGGCAAATTTATGCTTTTGGAAAAGTGTTTAACTTCTCCTTCACTTCCTACTGAACAAAAGATGTGTAAGTTGCTGAACTGCAAGGGACATTAGTATATTTTTTTTTAGATTTACCAATCCTTTCTAATGACTGTTGTCACTAAGGTTGCCTAATGTAAGACAGAACAAAGATTTATGAGAACAACTCCCTCTTTCAGGTGGCTTCATAATTTAATAGAAATTATTAGATGTTTAATCCCAAGGGTCAAAAACCTAAAGAACTCTGCATGGGGTTCATCTCACCTAATTTTGGTTGCTTATGTTGGAGTTTGGTCTTGTCTCCCTTTGTTGTCAATAGAGAGAACTAGGGTTTTTTTTATGTGTAAGTTATCTTGGCTCTTTACCTTTGGGTGAGATTTTTGCCCTCTAAGTGACTGTTTCCTCTTGATCTCGGGTGTACTTAAATAGAATGAAACCCATTCTGAATCCTAATTTTTAGAAATGCCGACAGCTTAGAATTTAATTCAAACATGGAGCTTCTCTGATATGAAAAATATATATCTTGGCATCAAGCTAACACCTAAAATTAGATTTCCTAAATGTTATGTTTATATATTACTCAGTTTACCATCTGTGAAATATTCAGAGACCTTCCTTTCTTCAAAGATATGCTGTAGATTTTTAGAAAATAAGAGAAGTCCTTTAAGGTGACAAAATATTCTGTATAGAGATATAAAATACTGTTGAAACTATGCTTCAACAAAATGAGGTATATAAGGAATTAGACTATAATATGCTTACGAGAGAAATTGGGAAAAAAAAAAAAAAAGAGGCTTAAAGGAGCAGAATAAAATAAACTGAACAAAAATACGATTCTCTGAATAACACTCATTCTCTGTATTAAATGTGACAAAAGCTCTATAGATATTTGATTATGCCAAATGTTACTGTGGACAAAGGTTTAGAAATGAGATTGCATAAACAACCTAAGTGTGGTGATTTTGTCATATTCTAGTCCTTGAATTTGCTGTCTTAATGCTCTTTTTAATGAAGCACTGCATTTATTTTGCAACTTGTTCAAATAATTGGCAAATACTTGTGAATACAATTTCAAAATGTAATTGCTCATTAGAATTATGCATAATTATATCTTTTTTTTTTTTTTTTTTTATGAGCACATGAACAGTCTTACTCTGAATTTGAAGGACTAGTGGTGCTCATACAAATGCTCATTTTCTTGGGCAAAGAACAATATTTATCTGCCAAAAAAGAATGTTTGTTGCTTGGTATTCAATTAATTAATATTTGCTATACATTTGGCTCATTTTTTCTTATTAACAATAGTATGTGCCCCAGCATACAAAAATAGCAGCTGTGGTAAATCTCTTGTTTATGAACTTTAAGTGGTAAATTACTTTAACACTCCCTCTCTCTAGTTATTACAATTCCTAATCCTCTTAAAAGTGTGAGTTAGGGAAATTTTGTCATCCCTGTTTTATAGACAGGGATTGAAGGTTACACAGATAAAGCTGAGTGTGTTCAGAGGAAGGAGGTCAGAAGACAGCAGTCAGCAGCTGGGATTTGATTTGCTGAGCCTTCGACCAGGACTTTATCAGTAAGCACGTCTTCCATCAGTTTTGCTGTGTTGTGAAAATAATGTCATTTGTAGTTTGTCGATATCCAAAAATATACCTTCACAGAACATTGTTCAGCACTTCTCAAAGCTAGGACTTGGTTTTGGATGTCTATCCTCACATTTATTCATTGAAAAACCTAGGCAGATATTTTCTGTGTGCTTCAGTTTGGTTGTAAATTGCATGCAATGAAGGCTTTCCCCCCCCCCCTCCCTAGGCTTTTGTAGTTGTCACCCGTCTCTTAGGAGGCTATTAACCTCCTGTCAGAGTTGGAAGATCAGTGAATATGTGCCACAGTGATCTATCAACTCAGTGCAAAGGCAGCTTTAAATAACCTTGAGCCAGGTAAAGTAAGGTAGTTGAGTTGAAGATGAAGCAGTGGGTGCTGCAGCTGAAATGGATGGGGAGTGTTCCCATAGTCTGTTCTGGCAGCAGCACTGTGGATCTGGCAGAGAACAGTCTGATCATTTCCCCCATCCAGTTTTGCAGTGCATCAGTTTGTTCATCCTTTAGCTGACTGGTGCATGCATATACACATGCATACAGACAGCTGTTCTGGATTCAGTTTGCAATGATCTAAAACTCTGGTTTATGTAATGAAAAAAATATTTTCATTAACACTGAAATAAACTGCAGTTAAGATTTTCCTACAAGATAAACAGCTGGAGTAACATGAACCAAGCATTGCTCAGACTTAAGGGGGATATTTGTAATTTTCTGCCCAAGCTAGAACTGAATCCAGCTGAAAATTGAAAGTGATTAGTCTTGGGTTTTTTTCCTAGTTGTCTTTTTTTTGGTGTGTGTTTTTTTTTTTTTTTTTTTTTTTTTTTTTTTTTTTCTCTTTCAGAGGACTATAGGATAGAAAATAGCCAAGGACCTCTTAGGCTGTCAGTCTCAGATCTGTCACGTCATATTTTAATCATAAGGTTGCCAAATCTTAAAAATGAGAGTTTTTCAACTTGTTCCTACTGTTTCTAAGAGGAAGTAGTCTTATAGCCTTGCTTCCACAATATTTTGAAACTGTCATTCAATATCCAGCCTGAATTTGTTCTTGGCCAATTCACACGTTTGTTCCTATGGTGCTGTTGCTAATGTTGCTGGGGTGAAAAAGCCCATTATCCTCATTCATATTTAGGGAGAACAGGGGTGTGCCTTCTGGCTCTTCATTCTGTTTAGGTAAATACTTCAAACTCTTTCACTCTTCTTTTGCAAAACCAGTTTTTCACTTTTCAGATTGTGCAAAACTAGCACAAAAAGGACTTTTATCATAACTTGAGGCAAACAGAGTATGTCAATAATGTACACTTCTGCTTGCAGAAACTTCTCTAGCTATCACATCAGGTTAGAGAGTACGCCATGAGGTAAATGTGTTTGGGGTCAAAGAGAGTATGGCTACTTAAGTCTCTGAGTCTGGGAAAGATTGCTGCAAGCATCTTCTATAGAGTTAATAGTCATCTGAGACAATACAGGTTCACCAGTTTAGAGAAGCTGAAGATCAGCCTGATACATTTATTTTCCCTAGTTTATCTGTGCTAACACTTGCACCTCTTGAAAACTGTAAAAGCATCCGGAGTACTGCTCATTGTATGAGAAAACATAAAAAAAAGCTATGGGTAAAATACATTTTGAACTTTTTTAAAGTAGATTTAAGCATACCGTATTACTGAATATAGTCACATTATATTTTAAACCCAAAATCTGACATCTTCACTGAAAAAAAAAAAAAAAAATTCTGTCACTTTCTATATTTTATTATTCAGCAATTAAATATTTAAGTCTTTTAATATGAAGGAGTTTTATGTATTATGACTAAAACTTCACACTGTACCTGTGTTACTTTTAGCTGAACTGTTTTCTTTCTCCTAGCTTGTGCTACTGAATTTTGGAATCTGAGTTCCACAAAAGTATTTTTTTTCCCAGGATGAAGTGGGCTTGTGGTTTATTTGTTTTTGTGGTGCGGTTGTCTTTTGGCGGTGTTTTTTTTTTTTTTTTTGGTTTTGTTTTGTTTGTTTGTTTGGTGTGGGTTTTTTTTTTTTTCCTAATAGTTGTGTGGATTTTTTAAGTACAGTTGTCTAATACTTGTTAATTGAAATCTTGTTTGAACTTTTTTTTCTGAAATGTACAGCAGCTCCAATTCTCCCACAGGTTACAATAATATTTTCTTAAACCAATTTTTCAACATGGCTTTTGTTTAAACTTTGGTTGCTCTATGTGTCTGTTACTACGGTTATAGAAACCTGAGGATATATTTCTCAGTACTTAGATGTCTCTGGTCTCTGTGCTGGGACTTGTTTGTCCAAGCAACTTCTGCACAGATAGAGGTCATATAAGAAGGCAACCCAAATTGTAGATCCTTTGTCTTAAACCAGAAGCTTATAAATTCGGAGACTGTTTTAAATCATAGTCTTTTAAGTTTCTTTACCTTTCTTGAGAAGAATGTCTGATATTGTAATGCATGATATTTGAATTATTCATTTTAATTAAAATTGATTATGAGAATTAATTAGAAGACATGCAACTGGTTACTGGCAATGCAGTCACCAGAAAAATGCCATTTGATGTTCAAACTTAGAGTCATGTTGATTTTAGAAATAATATTCTATAATAAGAAGGTAAAAATAGTTTCATATAAGAATGTGGAAAGCTACTATTTCTTAGGGAAAAAAAAATTGAACAGTGGTTTCTGGTTTGGGAAAAATATAGATTCTCTTCTTAGGTAAAGCTCACTGCAATAGTAGGAAATGTAATCTAAAAAGCTATATAATGACATCTTATTAATTTATTTTACAAATGTTTTAAAGTGTGAGTCATATCCTTTCCCATCTAATTATCTTTCCCAGGATATTTTTGGAAGCTCTGTAGAATCATAATAAATAAATCAGCTTTTAGAAGATATGCATTGAGAACGATCCTCTGGATCACTGAATCCAGAAAGTGAATTCTTGCTCTTATAGTCAATCTGATTACAAAAGTCATCGTTTCACCTCAGCAACAGGTAAATTTTTGGTTTTATTACTTTGGAGATTGCTTCAGATTCCCACTACTCTTAAAATCTGAAACCCTCAAATTTCCAGTCTAAATGTATTAATTGTCAGTTCATTCCAATTTTCTTTGAAAAGCTCTTTATTTGATCTTAATCTGTGACTTGATGACTAATTTTGAGAGCTCTAATGGGAATCCATTATCAACTGTTCAGAGAAATGTTCTCAATGCATTGCCTAATTTCTGCTATGTGAAATATAGTGTCACTATTTCTATTCTTTGTCCGGGTAAGGCTGTTGAAAGGAAAAAGAACCAAAAGAAATACTTAAAGAACAAGTTTTTAGATGTTCTGGCTTAAAATTTGAGCGGTGATTTCAACAGGATAGATAGATGCTAGGGACTGTAAAGAGCTGAATTTAATAGCTGAAATTGACCTAAAATATACTCGCTTCTATTTATGGTAAAGATAGCACACTGAAGGGAAGCATGTTACAAGGAAGAATAAATGAGATATTATATAGAAAACTGGCCAACCAATATCTTAATTTGGTTGAAAATTTTCTGAGTCTATATTTTTCAGAGAAAATTCAGATTTTTGACTATGGAACTTTTTTTTTTTTTTTTTTCCTGAAGCGCCATGTGCTTCCTGGAACTCCTATGTAGGTGTCTTGCCTTTGAAATTAAATTCTGCTTTTGTCAGGTGAAAGTTGAATTATATTCTACATCCGTACTGAGAATCAGTTTCTCAAAATAAGAGCCTTTCCAAACACAGGAAGGCTTTAAGGCAGTGTTGGACATATTACACACCTAGGAAGAAAATTCTCAAAGAATGCTGACAATACTGACAATGATGTCTATTGTTACTAGGAAAGTACTAGTTAGGATCTTGGGATCTTTGCATAAAGATGAATTTTAAAGCCTTTGACATCAATCATGGTGTTCATCTCCATTATTTTTTGTAGAATATCTTACAGAGTCTGTAGAATTTTCTTGTCACCCATACCTCTTATACATAGTTTTTCCCCCTATATTTAATGAACAATGTTGGAAACATTTCCTAAGCAGTTAAGAGCTCTGCTCCACATTTTCGTAGCATCAGAAAATGTATTCTCAGACAGCATGGCAAGGTGCTGTCCTCCACATTGCCACTTGCCCCAGAACACTTCCTGCTAGCTGGTCTGGCAGTGTCAAAATGCCAAGCATATTTGGAGAGGCAAGAAACCATAGGTTAGTATCAGCTCCATGTTCCCTATCCAGGAAACCAAAAGGCAGAAGGGAAGAAATAAGTTTTTAGCTTTAGGCAGCTTTGAGTAGAAGAGCTAAGAGATGAATAAGTATGGGTCATCTTTTTATTAACAGAGGATTCCATAAACAACTGAAGTGGTGTCAAAGAACGTTGTGTTGAACTGTGAAGATTAAAAACAAACAAACAAACAAACAAAAAAAACCAAACCAGATGTACCCCAGAACACTTGCTGCCTTTTCGTGTTGTCGGGTAAAAGTTAAAATGAACCATAAATTGCAAAATCAATACACTTCTCTCACCGTGGAGAGCCTGTGGGTGGGAGATGTTTTGCTTCTATGCTTCTGCTGTGTGGTAACAAGAATAGTGGATGGGTTTCAGCAGCAGCAAATAGATTTAAAGCAGCAACATTCTGTCTAAAACCCTGTCTAAAGGAAGAAGCCCAGAAGTCTTCATATTAAAAAGAAAGGTAAAGTTTTATGTACCCAAAAGTCTTTAAACTCTGGCACTTAAGAATCACTGGTTGTAAGCCCAGCATGTGGCTGCGAGGAGAGG
>NW_008625293.1:0-1617 GCF_000691845.1 Merops nubicus | reverse complement strand
AACCTAAAGGATTCTATGATTCTCAGTCACAAAATCCTCAACACATATTGCTTTCTTATATTTGTCACCTCCCATTTATTTTTTTTCTTGGAATTCTTTCTCTTGTTTTCTCCTGCTCTCTTCCTCTCTCCGCATGTTTCCCAGCTGGTATGAAATTGTTGCACAATGTTGAAGTGTGTTCCCACCTGCCTCCTTGCTGTTCAGACCTGTTTGTTTTTTTTTTTTTTTCAAAAGTGTTACACTTAGAACTTCCCTCTTCATTACAACAACTCTGTCATTATTTTAATAAAACATTAAGATGTGTCTCAAGCACTTCCCTGAAGCAGATTTTTTCAGTGATAGCTTTGAAGTGTAAGATAATTACTGGTAAATTCCACATATGCATTGTGAGGATACAGGTGTTAACTTTAGATTTTTAACCATCTTTTCTAGGACATGGGATGGCAGGGGGACCTGTACATGCACCACAATTCCCTAAAAGCAGAATGATAAACTTTACTCAGATTTTCTAGCTCACTTCAAAAGATACTGTGGAAACTGTTTTCAGTTTCATGACTCCAGATGAGCAAAGCTGTCCAAGGAAGATTCTAGATGGCTCCTTCAGCAAGTTTATATGGTAGCAGGTATTTCTAGCTGCTGACACAAGCTACTTGTATATTTTCCAATGCCCCTGCATTGTTTTTTCTCACACTACTTTAGTTATTTCATTCGTGTTGCCAGGAAGTCGTCTGCACAGGAAAACTCCAGCAGCTCTGACTGTATTTATGGGCATCTCATAACACAGGATATAGATCAACTTCCATTGTGAATTACAAAACACCATGTCCTTCCTTACAAAATTTTATTACATGCAAAACAACATTTCTTCATGTTTTTTGAGTGACAAAAATAGTAATCTTGAGGTTAAAAATGATAAAATTTCCACCCAGATTACAAGGTTTTACTAAAAATAGTCTCATTTCATAGGATCACTTTGGTTGGAAAAGACATCCAAGAGCATCTAGACCAACTATTAACCCTACTCTACCCAAGCCTACCCCTAAGCCCTATCCCCACGCACCATACCTACAAGGCTTTTAAACGCAATCGGGGATGGTGACTCAGACACCTCCCTGAGCAGGCTGCTCCAGTGCCTGACAACCCTTTCAGTGAACAAGTTCTTCCTAACGCCCCATCTAAACCTCCCCTGGAGCAGCTTGAGGCCATTCCCTCTTGTTCTATCACTAGTTACTCCTGGGAAGAGATTAGCGTCTATCTCTCTACAACGTCCTTTCAGGGAGTTGTAGACAGCATAAGGTCTCCCCTCAGGCCCCTTTTCTTCATACTAAATAGCCCCATTTCCCTCAGCCTCTCCTCCTAAGACTTGTTTCTCTAGACCCTCCACCAGCTTCGTTGCTCCACTCCAGCGCCTCGATGTCTTTCTCGTAGCGAGGTGCTCCACAACGAACACAGTCACATCTTCCTCCTCGCCACGGCCTTGGCCTTTCCCCTTCCCGCTTCGGCTCCCGGGCCCCCTTGACCTTCCACGGGCAGCCCGAGGTGAATCCCCGCTTGCTGCTGCTCCCCCCCCGACACCGCTGCCCAGCGCCGGGCCCTCGCTCCCTCCGCCTCCTCGGC
>NW_008625292.1:0-23891 GCF_000691845.1 Merops nubicus | reverse complement strand
ACAGAATGTTAGGGGCTGGAAGGGACCATTCTCAAACTCTCTTTTCTCCTGTCAGGTTTAAGCAGTGTCTTATCAAATGAATACATGTATTTGATCTGTAAGGGGAGACCAAGAGGATAGGAAGGAAAAGATACCTCTAGGTTAGCTTTCATAGACCACCATGAAGAGCTGGCGTAACAAATGGCAGGACCAGTCCAGGGTGCAAACGACCTGTGTTCTGGGTCATGGGGCTTCTGAAGCTGCAAAGCTGGAAGCTTTGATTTGCAGGACGATTGAGCTTACCATCATAGGAGACAAAAATGGTTTGGTGCAAATTATGACCTGTGTTGTCTCTGTTTAATTTGTTTTTTAGCACAACTCCCAACACAGAGCTACCCTCTAGTCTATCTAGTTTGTGATCTTTGTTCCCAGGATGGAGGAGATGTGGCAAAGCGAAGTCCTCTTGTGAGTATCATTTCTAAACTCTCCCCAAGCCATGTTCTTTGCCCCACCCAGGAAGCTCGTAGGAAGCAACATGATCATCTCGGCTCTGATTCACAACTTCTTCAGCAAAAGACTAAAGAATAAGACCAGTGTGAGAGTACAGAAGATTTCTGTGGAGAGGACCACTGGAGCTTAGATGTATGCGATCAGGTCCATTCATACGTGGGCCATGAAAAGGTCAGTTGTACAAACAGTCTTCATCTTTGATGACATCTACCAAGCCTATGTAGTACGGACTTGGCCCAGGGAATCAGAGGCCCATCAATAGATCCTAGTTTTGAACAATCTTACCAGCTGGGTTTGCACAGTCCTCCCCCAAAGCAGTCATGGACTTCCTAGGATTTCACAGGGTTAGGTGTAACTTGCTGATACTTAGCTGGATGGAGATCTTTAACATATTTATTTCTTTGTAACAGGTCAGAAGTGAAATGGGGCAGATCAATACTAAAGTACAAATCTGAGACTTCTCCCCTTCCAGGACAGACACTTTCCAAAGACTTAGCTGGATGCCTGCACCTCTGTACCCAGTATTCTCCATGTTAACATTTGCAAATGATGCTTTGGAACATTCCAGATGTTTTAGGGCAGGGAGATTTCTCGGAAAGGGAAACCAAGTCAGTTGTGGTACATTGCTCTGCCTCTTCCCCTATCAGTAATCTGCAGAACCTGGGTTTTGCACTGCCAGGCAGACAGTTTCTAAGTGACATAGGCTGCTGATGCCTGTATGCAGAAAGTGGGTGCATGGAGGCACTTAGCGTCTAATTTGAGGTTAAATTGGGCTCCTAACCTTGCCCAGGCTCACAGCAGAAGCAGGTAATGCAAGGTTTATTGTCAAGGGGCTTTGCTCCAGGCACACTCTTACAGAGCACCTGTGAGGGGATGAATCAAAATTAAATAATGCGATATGGAGCCAGACGTGAAGCAGAGACATCACACAGAGCATCAAAATGAGCAATTGCCAGTGGGCAGCACACTGATCACAAAGACATAGAACATCAGAGGAACCTCACAGGTGACCAGGGGAAGCAGAAAAAAAACCCCTGTACTGCTACAGGACCTGATCCAGGCAGGGGCCTGTCACTGCTCCAGCAGAAAAGAGGAGTTCAGGTGAGCTTTAGTGGTCTCAGCCTCTTTCGGGGAGTCACTTAATTTAATTCTGCTCACAGCATAACTGCAGCAAGAATGCAGCATTTCAAGTCTCAAGTAGGTAAATTTGTATTAAAGTAACTGCAGTTATACACAGCCTGCACTCACTGCCATTGGAGGCTGTGGCAGGCCTGTGATGGACTTCACTGGAAGCAGAATTAGGATAATAATCGATACAAGCACAGCCATCATTTTGCATTTTCCTGTAGCTGCCAAAGCCTGTGATAGTAAAAAGCACAGGGCTTTTATATTACAGAGCAAAGGCCTGCAGAGATTTTGTCTGCTCTCAGTAATGGCATGTGATCAAGTCCTTTTGTGAACAAAAAAAAAAAAGATAATTTCCTGCTACGTGCATGTAATTCCAATACTGTGATAAGTTACTTGGTTCACCACTAGTTAGATCACTGTACAGTGTTCAGTGGCACAGAAGGCTTCAGGCAGTCAATGCATTTTTCATCTCTCATATCAATACTGGTTTGTGCCTTAACTGTGCAAGCAGCGAATAGCTCTCTGGTCTAACAAAACCAAAACTAATTTCAGTGCTTTGAATCATCCACTGTGCTCAAAAATTAACCACTTCCTTCAATTACACAGACAACCAGGTAGCTGCAGAAGTCATTCAATATATTACAAGTTTGATTGCTTTTTCAATTTAAAAAAAAAAAAAAAGGTAATAATGGAAAGAACAGCAGTTTGCCTATCCAAATGGCAGGAGCCAGAGGGGAGTCATGGGAGGCAACCAGTGCTGCAGGTGCCTACCAAAGGTTGCTCCCTTGATGCATCTGAAGTTGGTTGGGAAGAGAAAGACTTGCTGAGCACCTGTGGCAGGTGCAACACCCTCTGCCCTGAGAGACAAACAAAAACAGGGCTGACAGGACAGTTCCATTAAACTGTTAACTGGCACCTGAGAGTCTGGGACCCTCTCAGCTTATTTTTGTCTGGGCTTGCTCCTCAGCCAATTAGAATGACCACAGCTCACCCTCCACTACAGTATAATTGGGGCGCTGCCTAAGAACCTGTTGAGATGGTTCATTGCAGTTTTGGGCTTGGCAGTTGGACCCTCCCCTTGGTCCTGCTGTCCAAAGATACTTCCATGACTTGAGCCTTTGTGGATTGAGTGAGCCTCACCCCCCACTTTGGGTGAGTGATATGTTGGGCGTTCTTGTGGGGGAGGTTTCCTCTTTATGTGGATTAAATGCATCCATTTTGCTTTCTTTTTTCTTAAATTAGTTGTGTAGTAGAGATATTCCCAACAGACATCTGAACTTGTTTGATTTTTGTCAGAAGGAGTACTGGGCAACATTGGTTGCAATAAACTCCCATTTTGTGATAGCATCTGCTGTCTGGTGGGTGCCTCTGTGACAGCACCACTACCACAAAAAAAAGCTGAGGGCTGTGAGACTGAAGGTGTGATTACACCAATGAGCAACCAGTGCAAAACATGCTTGTCCTTTCCCAAATAACTGTGACTTACTCCACACTTGTGCTGTGGAGTTTATGAGGAAAATCCTCAGCTGGCTACTGTGCCCAGCTTATGTAAAGAAATAACAACTTATCTAAACAGAATGTATTTTACAAGCATATACCTTAACCTGCTTCAGGATGAGTCCAAGCAATTTTCACAGACTGCATGGAAGGTGGACTCACTCACCATCTCCTCCAAGAGCCCACCCACCTCAAAGAAACCCGATATCCCCCAAAGAAAAAGATGGAAGAAAGGGAAGTGCTCTAAGCACCTGCTCCTCTTCCTGGGACATTAACTTACTATTGATGAGACCTCTAGATTTCAGAGGGTACCTAGAGAAGTGTAGTATGAATGACCTGCAAGAAGCCAGAAGCTCCTTTTTGCATCCCAAAGCAGAAACTCATGGTTCACTTTGCTGTCACCTGAGGCCATCCATGTGACTCACCAGAAAACTTCAGTGGTTATCACAGAAACAGACAGAGACAAAAGACAAGAGAAAGAGGGAGTGATCCTGTAGCACGGCCAGACCGAAATGATGGAACCACTACACAAGTCACTACTCAGGGCCCTGGGGCGAAGATTCCTTGCACTGGCTCTCAGGGTGTACGCTGCCAGCCCACTGCTACCTCCTTGAACTCTCTTCCAAGCAGGCTCGGGTAGTGGTGGTTTGGGGGGCAGCAATACACAGGGCACACTTTGGGTTTTGAGTGCTCCAAGAGGAGCTCGAAGACCTGGAGGAGCTTGAAATGGAAAAGAGCTTCTATCCACTGGCAGGGCATGAAGCAGGGTTAAAATCCATTTTGCACAGTGCTGGAAGTAAAAAAATACATATGCACATGCACAACGTGTCTCTTGCAGACTGGCCAAGATCAGGTGGAGACAGAGAGAGGACAGGGGAAAGATGACAGGACAGTGGCAGAGAAAATCCTTACTTCAAGCTGCCATGCAGAAACTGTTCAAAAAGAAGAGAAGGAAGGTAATGATGATTACCTGAGACCTTAAACTGCTGAATTAGTAGAATTTTTTAATATCTGCTGCATGTTGAAGTTCATGGGAGCTGCCATCTGCTCCTGCTGTCCATTGGATGCACATGGTTGAAAAAAATTGGTGAGTGGACCTTCATGGTGGCACTTCATGACAATAGGGTGTGGGAGACAGAAAAGGGGGATCCAGCTCCCTCGTTTCTTACTGGTCCCAAGGTAATCAACCTTGAGATTATGAGCAAAATGTCTGGCAAGATTTCTGCAGTTTTTACTCTTTGAGTTCCTTATATAGTCTTGAGAAGATCTAGTCTCCTCTTTCCTACACTAACCTCTTCACTGCAAAGTCTCCTTCTCCACTGGCTGTAGAGCAAACCATACCTCTTATGTATACAGCCCAAATTAGAGGCACTGCCCACTCCATGCCAGAAGGCAGAACGGGACACATCTTCCCTAGCTCCTGCACCTTCCTGAATTTCTCCCGGGAAGATGGAGATGAGCACTAAGAGTTGTTCATATTCACTTCTCATCTGACTGTCCTGGTTTGGGGTAGAACAGAACTAATTCCAACTAACTAACTAACTTCTTCTAACTAACTTCACTTTCTGAAGTTAACGGTGTATTTTCACAGACAGCATCTGCGTCTAGCAGTGATAATGCTCCATGTTTAGAGTTACTACCAGGTACTGGTGTGCTGAATCCTGTGTACCACACTGGGAGGCAGAAAGTAAAAGCCACACCTTCAGGGAGAAGTGGACAGGGCAGGTGACCCTAAATTCACCAGTGGGGTATTCCATCCCATATCCCTCATATTCAGTATAAAAGCTGAAGGATCATGAAGGCCTAGCTCTCCTTTGCTTCTTCTTCAATGGCCGGCATCCGAGGAGGACTCCATCCATCCTGCCTTTGATCCTGAGCCGTGTGTTCCTGAATCCAGTTCCAGAGTCCAGCTCCTGTGCCAGTTGCTGTCTGTGTCTGAGTCCAGCCTGGGACTTCCCGGGGCTGCTCCCCAGCATTGGGGGTGACAGTGACATGTTGCCATCAGGGGGGAGTTGGGTTCAGTAATTGTTTTGTGTATATTTATGTATATTTATAACTACTATTATTATTTTCATTAAAGCTGTTCTGTTTTTCTAATTGATCGTCTCTCTCCCTTATTCCCTTTCTCTTGTCCTTTGAGTGGGAGAGGGGCTAACAAGGAGCATCTGTTACAGGTCTGGGGGCAGCCCTGGCCCTAAACCATGACACTGACCCTGTGAGGGTCCAACCCTGAGACATAGGGCTGAGACACTTGAAATCTGCCCTGAACTTTGCTCCTCTACTAAGTAAATGCTAGGGAAAGTGCACTTTTTTCCCCCGTTTGCTTTCATCTGCATGCAGTCAGGAGGAAGGATATATCTGAAAAATGGTTGTGCAGTTCTCTTTGTAGCAAGTCCTACTGCTATTCAGTATGATTGCTGGGATTTAAATGGTCTCAATTTTCAGCATTTTCCTCTGTGTACACTCTCTTTGGACAATGCAATGTCCTATTGAAGCTATTTTGCAAGTCTTATAGCTATCTGGGAGAGAGGTGTGATGGACAGATTTGGCTATTGCCTTGTGCCCTCAGACAGGGCACAAGGATAAGGGGGGGGCATAGCTGATCTCTGCCTTTCCCCAGTTGGCCTAGGATTAGCCAGATTTAATGTTTGCATTTGGTTTGATTCATTCACCACACTATCAGTGTAACCCAAGACAACATGGGTGACATTTGTTGTTAGCTGGCCACATTTTCATTAAGAATTGGCTGAAATCCACACACATTTAGTGGTAATTGCTAGGCAGGCAGCACAGAGCAAATACCTTTTATTTCAAATCCAAGACAAGTCAGTGCTAGCTGAGGGTTTGTTGGCGCTTTCCTGCATTAATTAAGTACCTCTCATCTAATATTACACACAGTCTTTCTGAAAATCTCTAGTGAAAATTCTATTTGTTAAAGGTGCCAGTGAAGTCAAAACAGTGTCCAATATTGCAAATTAGGATTCCAAACTCAAGCATGAGATCTATTTGTCTTTCTCTGTTTAACTAATTAAAAACATGGAGGTACAGAATTTGTTCTGTCATTCTTCTGTTTGTAGGACTCCTTACAGTAGCTAAGAAAACAAAAGTCTCTTCATTTATCTTAAGATACGGGCTGGCTTACCCATCTGTGAGCAAAGAATGGTTTTGCTTAGCTTGCTTAACTAAATGAATCTTGGTTCACTTGCTTGCAGCTGAAGACAAATTAGGCTGATTATATATGAAAGGGCACACAGTACATCTAGGAATTAAACTGTGACGGGGTACTTAGGATGAATGAAATAAAAAGGCAGCAAGAGCTTTGTGTTGCTCTGAACAATCAGCAGTCCCCTTCTCTCACAATCTTTTTAAAGCACTTTCAAAATAATCTTTGGTGTTATTCTTGTATGGAAGTTGCTGGTTTGCAGGTACGGATTTTTAAAGAAATAAAAAAATCCCTGTGCCAACTTTTCCCCCTTTGGTATGGGAAGCATTACCGAACTCAGCAGCTTGCTGTGATGCTGCTTTTCGTACTGAGCTGAGGAATTCCTGCCATGTCACACTGCTGGGCTGCTCCGTGTACGAACGGCAAAGGCAAGCAATAGCATCACAGCCTCCAGCACTTTTATTCCTGTATCTCTCTTCCTCCAAAGAATCACACAGAACCTACACCGTATCTGCTTCAAGTGCTCAACAGGTGGCATTTCACATTCACTGCTCTTTGTGTATGAAGGTATGGGGAGCAGGCTGAAATACTCAGCTCTTCATGTGTCAGTATTTCTCAGTAATTAGCACATTTCAGCCCAAATCACAAACATCCTCCTTTGAA
Source organism: Merops nubicus (assembly GCF_000691845.1). Classification (NCBI taxonomy): domain Eukaryota; kingdom Metazoa; phylum Chordata; class Aves; order Coraciiformes; family Meropidae; genus Merops; species Merops nubicus. Next base: position 16,951 of record NW_008625292.1, on the reverse strand, counting down.
AAGAATGATAACTGGTGACAAAATCCATGGCACGCAGTTTCATCAAAGGCAAATTTGGACGAATAAGACACTAGGTTGCCCTAGGAGAATAAAATGCACCATTTTTAATAAAAAAGTAATTTTTGCAAATCATTTTGGGCATAATGATTTTTGAGAGGATATTCATAATTTTCGTGTTTACATGATAAAGTGGAGATTTGAAATGCACAGACAGAAAAAGTCTTCTATGACTCTTGTAGCATACCATTGACCACTCCCTGTTCAACTGCTCCTCAGTATGGCCAGGAAAGATCAATATATTGTTTAAAACTGGAGCTTTAGGTGTCCAGATCCTCTCTGAAACATGTCCTCATTTGTGCTCTTCCAGGTACTTGCTGAAATACAGTAATTCCAGTTTTGTGCTGTTTCCCCTCAGTATGGATGCAAAAGGGAGGCAGAAGACTGCCTCTCTGGTTGCCTGAGTCAGCTCAGCCTTAGGCTGATGCTACCTCTTTCGCAGTGCTGGTTTTGCACCTTCTCCATAACCCACGCACAGCATCAGGAAGATGTTTGCTCCTGTTAATGATGAACTTTCAATAAGGGAAAGAAGAGCAATTCCTCTAGCAACACAAAACATATTTCTTGAATAGTAGGTGTTGTCCATACACTGAATTTAGATGAAAACTGAAAGGAAAATATTTCTGCCGGGGCAGGACTAACCTCTCTTTTGAAAGTAATAGAAGTCCTCGAGGCAAGGCCGTAGAGGCTTGAATTGGCCAGAATCCTGTCATGGGAATTCTCAGGGAAATATCTCTAAACAAATAACTGCATTCTACCAAACTAAGGTGTTTGGAGCTTGTTGACCAAAAGTCTTTATATATTATGATCATCTTAAGGAGAGATGGTCTTGAGGGGCACCTTGACTTGTATTTGCAACAACACCTAACTCCTTGTACATTTGGCATTGCGTGCAGATCCATTGCTACCACTCAGGTTCCCCTGTGTGACATGAAAGACAGAAATCATGAAGCTGTTTCATCCACTATGACACGGGGAGCCTGAGCCAAAGTGAACACTAAACACAGGTCCTTGGGGTCTCAGCTCACAACCTCAGCCAAAGCCATGTTTTCTTCCCATCACTTGTCTCCGAAGTCTGATTGTTCTTTCCATCCGCAACTGGTTTCCTGCAGCCTGGTCACCCTCTCTCCCTGCTGAGCCCTGCCTGTACTCTCACAACCACCCTCCCTCCCTAGCAAGTGGTGATTAGGTTGCTACGGGTGTAATATCTAATGCCTCCAATGCCTGGTGTGTGTTCTGCACATCGTTTTAGCAGCATGGATAGTTGTGGTACACTGACTCTCTGTCCTCTCCTTTCAGCTGCTCTAGCACACATATTCAGGCTATGTAGAAGCAATAGAGCACTTTCTAGACCACAGGCACAGGTTGGATTTTTTTCTTCTTAAAAATACTTAAAACTACTGCAGCAATTGTAGACCCAGCCACTCTCTGTAGACTGAAACTTCATCTCAGTAAGAAATCAGAACAAAAGTTTTCTTTCAAAGACTGCAAAGCCATGGGAAAAGACTGCAACAAGTCAAATCCCCAGCCTGAGATAACATGGTCAAGACAAGGCTTTTGGTCTGAATTTGGTGCTGTCTTATTACATGCTGATAGTTCCTCATGAATATATTAGCCATTTCCATTTATCTAATGTTTCTCTTTTTATCTCTGATATGATAGGCTCCTGTTTTAGTATATAAACTAGCTTTTGATGTGTTGATGCACCAAGAATTTATCAATCATTGGGGAAAAAAGACTAACTATCATAATATTGGGGTTTCTGTAGCACAGTTGTTGAGCTTTCATGATATAAGCATCACAGTAAAAAGATGAACTACATACAGGAGTGCACAGCCAGCATGCATTCGAAAACTTGTATTCCAGACACACGCACATATTTCTATAACAGCCATATAAATAGACAGTTATATTCTAACTTACAAAACATACACAACTGGCAATTGGAGAGATAAACCCTTGTTTAACACTGAACAGCTTTGTCTCTTCCCTTGCCACAATACACTACCATGTTGAAAACAATTTTGCGTTTACTGTCGAATCCAGGCTCTGAACTCTGAAGATTGTTATAACACCATGCCATACAATCACTGGATGCCACATTAAAATACATACAGGCACCATATTCTTCCATTATCAGGAGACCACAAATATATCTCTTTTCAGATATTATTTATAGTTTTAAGAAGCTGCATTTCTTTCCAGAAAAGGCTGAGGGTTTCCATCTTTATAATACAGTAATGCTACAGGTATCTAAAGGAAACAAAGAAATGCAGCAATTTGTTTTATACCTAGTTTGTATAGAATGACTAGCTTCTTAAAAATGAGGATGAAGTTACCCCTGTCAGAGATGTGAAATTTTTTTAAAATAACAGAGCTTTTCTTGGTTTCAACAAGGATGAAATTTAATTAAAATTTTGTATTACTTATTGCTGAAGCACATTTAATGTAACAACAAAAAAACCACCCTTAGTAACATTAATAGCTAGCTACCTTTAACAGCCACCAGTAACTGGTCCTCACAATGACTTCATGTGTCACAGAAAGCCACAGTATCCCCAGAAGTCTATATGCAGGGAAATTTTAAAAATTCACAGTCACGCAGCAATAGATAAACCAGAATCAGAACAAAAGTAACCCCAGAAGCTCAGGGTTTTTTCAGCCCTGGAGACCTGCCAGTCCTTCTCTTATCTGCAGCACTGACGTCCCCTCGCAGAGCTGCATCAGGGAGAGCTTGGCAGCCCAGGGTCAGGCACTCCTGGGGCTCGGAGTGCGTCGGGAAATTCCTTCTCTGCTGGCAGTGCAGGGAGCAGAGGAGGGGATATGCTGCAGGGCCCAGGGAGCAACCCAGAATAACCCAAGCCACACCGGCCTTCTTCCTCACAGGCCTTTGCAGGAGTTTCTGCTGGGGAAATCCCATTTGCAGACAAACCAGAGAGCATCTGTTTTCTATAATGTGTGACATCAGGCTACACAGCATACGTGTGAAATTAAACCTGCCTACCATGCGATGGAACTGCAGTCTCCATTCAGCTGCATCATTTTCCATTGCTGCTGTATAAGGAATAGCATTTAAAAACTGACATCAGCCCTTTTAGACACAGAGGACTTCCTCAGACAGATAACTAAACAAATGCCTAGGTAAGGGGTGTAATGAGTATTTTCAGGACCATCTTTGGCTAGAAAAGATCTTTGTGCACAGATATGAGCTGTGGCTAGAACCTTAAGTGATTCACAAAAGGCTAATTGTTAATAAGCTAAAATTTCTCCTATAGGATCTTCCTCTCCACCAGAAAAACTGGAGGGATTTATAAAATTAATATTTTTTTAAAAGGCTGACAACTGTGGACAGGGCATCACTGAGATGCACAGACAAGCAGCAGGGAAGTACAGTGTCATTAACCAGAAAGACTGGCTGCATCAGCTGCTTTTACCATCCTGACCAGTGTGTAACTGGGAGGCTTCCCTGGGGGGGCTAGTTCATGGAAACCCCAGCAGGCTCCTTGTGCAACGTACAGAAAAAGAACAAAGCCAGAACCTGGTCTTATTATGACTGAAATTTGCCTGCATAACGTGCATTCAGACATGAGGAGACACCGTATCTCTCCTGAGCCCAGTGTCTGCGTGTCAGTTCTGAGGGAAACTGAACATAAATGCCAGCTCTCTTCCACAGAAGCAGGAAAGCACAGACAGCTCAGAACACCCCTGACCAAATTTGCAGACTCACTCAATTCCCAAAGCACCTAAAATATTTCCTTGCTAATTCAAATCTACCCAGCAAACCCTCCATCCAGGATTTCCTGGAAATAACCAGGCTATATCCCAGCAACCCTCTTTTGTGGCAGGTTCAAAAGTGACGAAAATAAACGTGTTAAATGAGGATTTTAAAGGAATAATTAAGGTAGCAGGAAACACGAGCCAAAAATGGATCCTGTTCCTACTATCTATCCTCTAATATTTTCCCTCTCACATTATCAAAAGATCAAGTTGCTAAGCCTGCGGAACTCAAATGGCTACAAAAACCTGAGCTCAAACAGAAGCTGCTAATGAGAGGCATTTCCTAAAGCTGTTTTCCTGCTGAAGCAGGGAGGGTCACAAATGTAAATCTCATTTGGAAAGTCTAACCCCGAGGATAATTCCAGTGGTGCTGCCACTCTCACTGCCATCTGCACTAGAAAGTGGTTCAGACTGAACTAGATAGCACTTGATCCCACTGAGTGAGCCCAATTGTTTGCATTCTTGCACAAATGTGTGAATGGCACCCTTCCAGCAAAGCAAAAGCTGGGTCTGCTCCCTTCAAAGGCTTTGCCAGTGATCCTTGCCCTGCTGGCTTCATCCTTAATTGGCCTACACAGTGGGGAGCAATTAAAAATAAATGGCAGCTTGCTGTGCTGCTGTAAGGGGAAGTTTGTAACTCCAGGCATGAGTGCAGCTACCTCAGTCCACTGTGTGTGCCATGGATGGGGAATGGCAAGAGGGAAAGGGGAGAGACCTGGCTATTCTGAATAAGCATCAGGGTAAAAAAAAAAAAAATCACTTTGTAGGCTGCAGTAAATCATCATTAGCCTTATGATTAAAGGTTTGATCGTCTGAGGCAGGTGCATGCTTTCCCTTGTGCTTCTGTGGAGTGTGAGAGAGTCATTTCCTATTAAGCTTGCAGTCCAGAAATGGGATTTTTCATACCATTTTCACAGGACAGTATGCCCCACCTTCCATAAAGTCTCAATGGGGAAAGCAGAATGGCTCTAATCAACATGGAAGAATGTTTCTTCAAATGAAACATCCAAAACCAGAAGTTGTATAGTCTTTAATGAAAGACAACTCATCTTGAAGAAAAACAGTGTCCCATACCCGTGTCATCAGGCTCTCTGAAAGTTTAATCATAGGGGGGTGGGAATTAGGAACCAACAATTAACTCACCATAAACGTCTGTATCAAGCAATGGAGTTTCTCAGATAATTTCCTCTTACTTATTAATGACAGTCTACTATAGGGATGAACAGAAAACTCTGATCATTGATGGAATTTAAACCTGAAGTAAAAACAGACTTTTGCTACAACAACCCATATTTCCATGACATTTGGAAGCAGATTAAACCATATAAAAGGCAGGAGCTGGAAGACACTTGTTTTTCCTTTGTTACCTAAAAATATTTGACACTGAGGGTGGTCAGCTCACCCATGAACTAAGCAGGTAACTCATGTCAGCAACAGACAATTTATAAACACCATGTGTATGTAATTTCCTAATGACAGAATTTCAGGTCATTTTTTGCATCTTGCTGCTTTACTATAAAACCTCTCAATGCTTCCTGTATCAGAAATGTCTGGTACCTTCAGGGATGTCTCTTCATTTCATGGTGGAATAAAAAGGGATAAAGTCTGCAGCTGAAAATCTGCAGGACATCCTTTTATTTTCTTTCATTGTTAACACTAAATTGAGGCTAACAAAAGGCTTTACTCAGATATCCTATACAATCTGTGATGCAGTATTTAAGAGCTTACCATCTGTGGAAAAAGCTACCACTCTTTTTAAACAGATTCAGTGAGCCAGGGATAGAGCTAGTGTATGGACACACACTTCTTGTTGCACTCATTTTATGGCCAGTGTTTAGAATGAAAATCTGGATGTACCTCTAAAAATTATTTCTTCCCTAGCTAATGTGTGATGTTCCAATGTCTGCAACACACATTGGGAATGGGCCAGAAAGTTACACTGGTTTTGTATCAGCCCAGTTCAACCTCTGTGATTACAGAGAGCTCCCCTCTCCCACATAAGAAATTATCTACAAAAAGCAGTCAAGAAAGAATTTTTGCAGTAGATTTCATCTTCAGAGAGGATAACAGGTTCTATAAATTAGATCTCTGCAGAGAAATATCTTGTGCCTTGTGCTGCAATGTAGCAAACCATCTGAATTGTATTGACAGCAATCTGCTGAATTAGGACATTTATGGGCAAGCACATACATTTGATATATTGCTTCTCGGTACCTCCAAAATTCACCTACTCCAAACCCACAAGATTTCAACAGCAACAGGATGCTATGAGGGCTGCAGAGATGTTTTTCATGTTCTCTCCAGAGAGGTTTGGAGCAGATAATGCAATCTATAATTCTTTAACAAAGAAATGTCACTCATGTAAGGCACTTTTAGTCCATTAATTTGGATACAGTTTCTAAAAAAGAAAAGTTTGAGACGCAGATCTCCCTGAACCAGTTTTGAGTGGAGAAACAGTGAGGGGCCAGTTGCTTAGTGATAATCAGAAAGGCAGGGAAGAAAACACTGCAAACCCTGCTCTATCTGCACAGTCAACGTGACAAAAAGGCCACAGCCTTGCAAGGGAAACAACGCTGAGCTGCTTTGTCACACTGCTTGTGAAGATTTCTTATATGCTCATTCATTGATTAGGCTCAATATTGATAATCAGGTCTTCTTACTCCAGCGTTAAAAAACAACTTTCCTGCTAAATAATGTTAGAGGATCTAATATATTGCTATTATGACCTTTGTAATAAGGCCTTTAAAAATAAGGTGGTATTTCAAACCACAGGGGAATCCATAGCATTTTGAGTATACTTTATGTGTTCCTCCCTCATACTTACAATACACCATTCAAGCACTATGAAATGTGTTTAGGTGAGGTACAAAATACACCAGTGACATGAAGGCTGCCCTAAAACATTTGTCTGCTCAGACAATCAGATAAATTCTGTGGGAAGAATGTAATATTTAAAAGTTACTATTGCTAGGGCTGGTCTTACCAGCCATGAGGTCACTTATGGGGTCCCTTCCTCACTGCTCACCTTGATATTCTATTAGTCACGCCACAGGCCACAGGCAGCTGGCCCTCCATAAAGCAGAAGGACATCAACAAAACTGTTTCTGACCGCTGCCAGTGTCTTCCCGTTTGAAAAATGCAAGTCAGAGGTTAGTGAACACTCACATTTTTCAGTGTCAATTCCTGAGTGCTTGCAATTGCAATAGGAAAAATGTGATTTTATAAAACAAATATAAAAACTGCATTTTGCTTACCTAACTGCTAAGCGCTTTTCGTATTTACAAATCATCCACAACAGTAGAGTATGAGGTGATCCAAAGATACTTTCTACTTTTTTTACCAGAAGGCTCAAGAGTTCTTTAATTAAGAATGGAAGAGGAGCACTGCCCTGGCCCACCTAAGAGGACTAATTCAATGAGGGCACATATTATTTCTATCCCCAAAAGTATGTTACATATGTATATAAATTATGCAGACCTTGAGGCAATACAATATAAAGCAAATAGTCCAAATGGACTAAAGGTTAATGCAAACATAACGAAACACCACAAGGAGAAAATCAGATTGTGCAGCATCTATGCATGCGTGTAAACAGACCACAGTCACACGATGGCCATTTTTGATCTATTTGGGATAAATGCTGCATCGCCAGTAGCCGGACAAGAGCCAGCACTGGGATCCTCGCTCGCGGCCACCAGCACAGCACCATCTGCTGGGAACACACACACTGCCAGCAAACCTTCCCAGCACCAGCGTTTGGCACCACTCATCTTCCTAAACACAAGATGCCTGAAAATTGCCACGTCTCTGGTTCTTCACCCTTCTTTTCAGCAAACATGAAGGCATTAATCGCTGCCAGTTAAGGGAGGACTGGGACAAATGTATAGTACAGCCTGCAGAAAGTTTGCATTTTCTGTACAAGAAGTTGCTTTGATACAGTCTCTGTGGGCTAACTTCACAGGCAGGCATTTTCAAGAGACTGGTAAAAGCTAGCGATGCCAAAATGAAGCTCGGAATCTAAGGATGGCTCCTTGTGCTGAGCAAAGGGTTTGGGATGTTCAACCCTTCTCAGGAGAATGGTTTCTAACTTTAAAAAGTGAGACAGAAAAGGCAAGGGTTAATTCAGCAGAAGGTGATGCTAGGTGAGAGACTTAAGCTGGTGAGCATAGCACTGACTGTGTTATTTTGCCAGCCTTAAATCTGTGGCAGACTTAGTCACATTTCAGCAGCCAAAACTAAGCTTCATCACAAAGTAGGACATGAACATCTTTATTAGCTATGAAAAACACCGTGCATCCTCCCTGCATTCATAACAAGAGCCAGCTGGAAAACCTTGGCAATGCTTTTTTTTTTCTTTCAAAAACTTTTTTTCTGCTCAGAATAACATCCATTGGAGAAGTCTGAACCTTTGACAGAAATCAGAAAGCCTTCACCCTGAAAGGGTACTCAATGGCAGAATTTCTGCACCTTCAAAAGGGCTGGGTCGGAGTATGGGCAACCCACCAAGACAATCATACTGCTGCTGCTGCAGAAAGTACCTCAATTTGTCCTTCCTCTGGGATCTTCTGACCCCATCTCACTGTGTGGCAGAGTCAGGACCAGAAAGACTCAAATTATTGAAAACTACTGAAGAATGTCCAAACTTGTTGCTTGCAGAAGGAAATACTCTGTTCAGTGACACACCTGAGGGAGTTGGCTCAGTTTCGGGGTTGGGCTTTTTTGGCAAAACCTTAATTCTTGGATCTCCTTTAAAAGCAAAACAAAACCTTCAAAAGCTAAGGCTCCCTTAGGAAGATGTAGGTAAGAGTGAGTTGAACTAAATGCTATCATCTTAAGGTATAACCTTTACATGGAGTAAAAGACATAGGAAAGATGCCAAGGAACCCTGACAGAGTTGTAGGCATTATTCAGTATCAGGTACTAGCTGTGCATGCCATGAAGTGCTTCAAGATGACAAAACATATCAAAGATTTAGAGACCCAGATACACTTCAGAGAGACCACTCAGCTAGTTTGTTGAAGAAACTCTTTTTCACCGTTATCAGTAATCTCAGTGGACTGAGTTACCACAGGTAGATCTGCTTGTGTGTTCAGACTTTAAGTGAGAACTAACTTTTTATTCAATGAGAATATCATCACGGATTAACAGTAAAGAAATGGCCATCATTTGTCTTTTTCAAATAAATGCTTCTTGTTCACAGTTATCAATGTATCAAAATATTACTAGGTTTTCATCACTAGCTGTCAACAGCTTTGGAAAATTCACTTTTCTGCTGTGTCATTTGCCTCACAATGGTATTTGCACACAGAGCAACCATTCACTCCTGAAAAATCCAATCTACTACTCAAAATCGGTGTTTTTCCTAAAACCTTTTATGATTCTGGAAAACAATTTTTAACATGAGAATTTTATAAAACAGCAGGGAAAACTGAGCTGAGGGAAATCTATATAAATACTAAACTTTTACAACCTTTGGCATTTTAATGCAATGTAGTTGTTTTCCTCCTCATAGAAATGGTTTCATTTCAGAAAAGGTACATAAATTAATCATAAAGGTTACTATACTTTGAATAATCTGAATGACATTCCTGATTAACTCTTCTTCCCAACTAATTTTAGTAACAAAAAATGAAGAGGAGGGAAGGTCACTGTGACCAAAAGTGTTACCTAAATCCAGCTGGAGATGGCTAGCAGTAGCTATTGACAGTTTTAACAGACAGCTCCACAAGTCCCAAATAGTTTTCAAGTGCTAAATCAATTAGTCAGTATTTAAAGGCCATATATGATAAAATTCATTCAGTTACCCCTGCAAACATTACTGCTGTTACCCCACATGTACAGGGCACGGCAGCAACTTGCAGGCTCCACCAGCTGGTGCCTCAGTCTACGAGTCAGACCCAAGAGCCAGCAGTTTAAATGGTAAGTCTCCTCAAAGGGTGACACGAACGAGGGGTTATATGAGAGAGAGGATAATAAAAATGTACAGGTTGTGCACTCTAGTGAATACTACTGAACACATTTCAGAAGAGTATCTCTGAATCTCCATCCGACTAATGAGGCGTGCTGTTTTAGTTTGCTTTTATTTCACATGGACTAATCCACATTATAAACCTTGAAGCCTTCATGTGTGCTGGGGCAGCAGGCAGAGGAGGGAAAATAAATGGCAGTCTCTTCACAAAGCATACCAGTATTTAAGAGACTCCAAAGTCTCTTACTTCTCCTTTTTCTTCCTCTCCCAAAAAGCAGATATTTGTAGGTGTGTGAGTCTGGCTGTGGTGGCAGAGCACAGCTTCCAGCTCAGGGGGCCAGCACACATGGGTCAAGGAGGCTGGCTGCCACTCTGAAAGAAAACAGCATATACAGAAGCCAAGGTGAAGGTTCAAGCATGCCAGTTCCGGCATGGAGGGATTTGTTGTATGAGTACGAATGTTTGTTCACACTGGGGTATGCCCTTAGCATCTACTCACACCTAAAAGAGGAAGACACAGGTGTCAGGGAAACTGTTGGCTGGCCATTGGTTTCAAACAGCTTTCAGACTATCCTTAGATCCTTACATCACTTTATTGAGAGAAGAACGTGGTCAAATGCCAAAAAATTGGGCAGTCATTCAGCATGAAGGGTCATCTAGAACAGCTTGAAAGCCCAAGGCCAGTGCTCTGCAAACCAAGAGCAGAGCTTCATAGCAGCCCCCTGGCTAGCACTGAAGGGCTGTGCCTGCCAGAAACGAGTGCCACTTCTGCCTCTTTTCACATTTTAGCAACACTTGTGCTTGTTTTTGTCCTGCTAATGACATCCAGTTGAATGCAACTGAAATTACAGTCTCTGCCTTGCATTCACTGCTCAGGACTGCTGGGCACAAAAGGGCACACTAGAGCATGAGGGTGTTTACTAAGATCAGGCAGCAACTTGCATGGGACTGTTTCATTACTATTTCTCTGCAGTTAAGCAACACCAAAAGCCCCGTTGCAGAGCTCTACACAACCCCATGTGTGGCCTCTCAACAGTGTGGTGCATCCAGCTGCAACGGCAAATTCCACAGTGAACCCAAGGACTCTGTGCAGCCCCTGAACTATTCACAACAACCTCCTTCCCACCTCATCCCAAAGGAAACATTTATTTAGGCAAAGAGAAGAGGAGGATGAGGGTATCAGAAAACAGGTCTCTGAAAAAGCAGCACCAAAATTAAGTATATGCCAACTCTCATTAAACCCCCAGCACTTCACTCAGTGGCCTAGAAAAAGATAATGCCCACCCAGGAAAGCCACAATGTAGATTTATGTGGCAAACCACTACCTGAAGACGAAATGTCAGTGTTATGGGATGGTGGGGGAAAGTCGAGGGACCAAGTGTATTCTGCACTACAGGTAGAGGTTTCAGTTCAGCATGTGCCTCGTCCTGATCACCTGAGTCCCTGAAGGCATCGTTCTTAGCCCACATAAGGCACCTGACTGATTTCACTCATCTCTTCTCAGACTGTTGAGCATACAAAATGAACACAAATGATTACTTCTCTCTTTCTCAGGTTCAAAATAGAAGAGGAAACTCAAACACAGGATGCAAAGACAAATATTTTCGTATTTATAAGAGTAACATATATATTTTTAATGCAAATAAAGATTTTTTTAACTTAGATTTATTTACAGTTCTATTACACATCATAAGCTATATGAGAAAAAGATTTTGCTGTAAATTCACATGGACCGAGGAAGAGGCTCATTTATTGGAACAGTTCTGAAAAAATCATCCAGATGCATTACATACAGAAACATATTAACCCACTTATGGATTAATACTTCTTTGCAGCTGCAAGGCTGTGTGCCCCAGCTTTAGGAAACCCTCAGGAACAACATTTAGGGACTCCTAGTCATAAACCTCTGCTAGCAAGTGTAATTCCCATGAAAGCTCTCTCCCCACCAGCAGGTCTTCTCATAAGCAAAATGTCCACTAACTGTAACAACAACACTGCTATTAATTGAAAGTTATCACTTATTGCTTTATTAGAGGTGAGTAAGCTTTTGAAAGAGAGGCTCAAACAGAGAAGTGCAGGGAAGGTTCTTCTGCACAGATACAGTAACATCAGAGATCTGCTCTTCTTGATTTCTGTACCCTACTCTGTGCAAATGTGTAACCTCACTTTTCACCTGATCATCACAACACAATTAATGCAAAGCACTCCAATTCTTGTGTTGAGCAATGTGACCAATAAGCAGTGAAACTACAGTTTTAATCATCTTACATAAAAATCTTTAAACCATTTCTTCACGAAGTCTTGATGAAACTAGCACTTGAAATGGCTCATTCAACCATCCTCAGCTGACTGGCCTGGGCACCAGGAATATAATTACTCACCTTAGGATTCTACCAGTGTAATAGTAATAGTGATTATTAGGCAGAAAGCCTACAGTGGAGTCACGACATACAATGAGGTTTCAGAGCTGTTGAGAATGTTATATCATTAAAGGACTTTTTTTTTTATTTACAGTCAAAGAAATTGCTCTAGAAAGTGGCAAGGCTGAAGGGCAGTGCAGTAACCAATTCTTCCTTTAACAGTGAAATATCCAGTTTCTTCAGTAATTGCATATTTGTCTATAGCTGACAGGTACAGAGACATTCTGATTAGTTCTCTGCAGTCACAAGAGTTGCTGTTTGTGGGACACTGACTGCAGAATTAACACTTTCCGTAATTACTTATGTGTTCAGTCTGACCCACCAGATGACAGCCAAGCAGAATAGTGGACACTTGAGTTAACCTAGTATGGAACCTGGACCATCACAAACACATCAACAGTCCTCTTGCTGATTAGAACAACATTTATCTAGGTGAAGATACAAAAAAGAAATTATCCATCCCCAAATGCTGGTTAAGCAGCAGAGCATACAAGCACGGAATATTTAGATTTTAAATGAAACTATCTTCTCACACACAGAATACAAATAGCTGGGATATCACTTAGAGGTTATGATCCAGCCACTCAGCTCATCAAAGCATGAAGATATGCAACTGACGTTGGTATTAATAAACATCAGCAATATTTTAATAAATATGTGAAGAACTGATGCCGAATGCAACCCCCTGCTCAATGGGTACCTCACTTTGACTTAGCATCAAACCCTCACTACAGCACCTACAATGTGTCTGATCAATCTGAAGATAATTTTCTGTTGTTTTCAAACAGCATCATTAATTACATATGAGGAAGTAAGCAGAGGACTGCAAAACTAGGTAAATCTCTGATCTCCTCTCCCCCTTCCTACACAGCAGCTTGCTGCACACATGAACCAATAATGTAAAATTTCATGCAACCCTTCCCATAGATTACCCTGGCTATGCCAGTGGGAAAAGGCTCAGTAGTAAAGTCAGCATATGTTTTAACAGTTGTATGCTGCTTTGGTTAGGGGAAGTTTTGAGAGGAAGCTTCATAGTCAGTCCATTGCTCAATACGGTCAGCATGGCTGAAATAATTGTTTCATCAACTGTAAAAGGTACTTTCATTGCAAGAGTAATACTGTCAAAAAAAAAAAAAAAAAAAGAGGCAAGTCACAGTCATTTCCTGGATCTACAGCTCTAAAAAACTCACTTTCAAGGTCTGAAAACATATAGTAGCTGTAAATAACATACCTCAGGTTCAAAATAATGCATACAAATATATATATTACACATATGTGCTTGGGGGATGTGGAGTGATCTGATGCTTATGGATGAATCACCCAAGGAAGAAAAGACACAGCAACTTCTTCTGAGGCTCCACACTTCATGTCAGTCACTGTGACACTAACAAGCAGACAGAGATGGAAGGCCTTAATGGCTGGCCACAGCACAGGGAACTGAACCCAGGAGCCAGTCGCTGCTCAGTGCCAAACAGCACAATTTATTAGGATTCAGATTGTTTGTGACTGATCCCTGTCACCACTCAAAGCTCAAGTCTCTCTTCGCTTTTCCTGGGAGCACTGTTGAAGATGATTTTCCACTGTTTCTTCAGTCAGTCTTAATTACAGAGAAGTTTCCCTTCACCGTGTTTTCTCTTCAACTCCCTTTTATTTTTTTAAAGGTGATTTTCTGAAGCAATTTGCCAATTTTTTTGTCTGATTTCTGTCTAGCATTGTCTTCCCTGTTTATCTACTGTTCTACTACACTCTGCCCATGCCTTACTCCACCCCTACCATTTCTAATCTTATGCCTTTTTTGGCTCTGACTTACTCAACTTCCATTTCCTCTTTTCCTTTTTTTTTTTGTTTCATTTTCTCATTTAGAAATCACAATTCATAATCCTTTTTGTCAGTGAAATGGTGGTGTCAGGTACTTGCTGGTGTGCAGATGCTTTCCTCATTAGTCATAGATATTGTTTTCATCCAGCCACTAAAAGTTAATTCTAAAGGCACATTTAGTGGTAGGTACGTGGTTATATAATACCTAGTTAAAGCAAAGACTTTAACTTTTTAACTTTTCTTTTAAATTTTATGCTTTATTTAGAGAATTTTAAAATAAATTGAGACTGAATGTGTAGTCACCTGTTTGACCAGTTAATCCTCTACTGCATCTGTATTTTTTGAATCTCACATTCCAGCTAGATAGTTCATTTTTTAAAACTCCAAGTAGTAGGAGTTTAAAAAAGAGGAATAAATGAAAGGGAAGAAGCCAGAATATTAAACTAAAAAAGGAGTTCTGTTCTGGAATCTTAAAAACAAGTAGTGCCACTTTCTGTAAGGTTCAGATCAGATGTGGTCTTCCAGAATAAACGTCAAGCAGTGTATTTACCAAAAAAAAAAAGTCAAATGATATAGATCACTTCCAAGCTTTGCAAAGCTCAGTGTGAGAGGTCCTTATTCAACCTGTGACTATCCTTTGTCAGAAACTGAAGAAGCACAAAATGTGCAAGAAGAAAACACTGATTCCACACAATCAGTAATTTTGATTTTCGTGCTGTCACAATTCAGTAGTAAATTAGGAATCAGAGGTTCTACAAAGAAATGCCAGATGGTTCATTATGAAATACACCAGCTGTCCTCTTCCTCTGTCTTATTTTAAATGGGTGGAAAATGAAGTTACTGTAATCTACTCTGTACAGCTCTATAATAAAAACAAATACCAAAACAAAGATTGAAATATCCTGCTACTCACTGGATTCACTTAGTTTACCATCATTATGCCATGCAGTGGAATCACTCAGCTGCTTTGTTTCACTTTGCTTTGCTTAGCAAAGTCTAAAATACAGCAGAGTAATAAATTTGTGTTATTGTCTCACCTATGTAGCTGCTTTATGTGTTCATAAATTTAAGTTCTTCAAACACTTTTGAAAGTTTACTCAAACGTACCATTGTTAGAACTGCAGCCACAATTTCCCCACACTAGCAATGTAAGCTACATTAACTGGGGGGGCTAAATGCACATGCTTACTCCTCTGAGAGAAGAAGTAATAATTCCATGGATTTTACACAAATGTAGTAACACAAGTTCTTTTTTCCTTTTTGGAAATTTCCAGATATCTCTGAGTGTACTGGTTATTCTGGGGGTAAAAAAAAATTGTTTTAGGCACGAGGATTCCCTTTTTATTTTCAGACACTTGGTACCTTGTAGTTGTGTTACTGTCTTTAAGTGTCTAGGATGAACAAGAAGCCAGTGAAACAAAACAACAGAGCAGCAAATTTAAATTTAGTTCTAAAATTTAAATATGGCATTGAGATACAGGACTTAGAAAAGTGAAACAAGCATTTCTCTTTATTTTCAAATGATATATTTTTTAAATGAAGCTTAAACATTTCCTTGTAGCATTACTAATTAAAATGCTGTTGGAATGTGAAAATAATTAATTTTTTCTCCCTTAAGCTGTTTATATGATTTTTAAATGTTATTCCCACTTTAATCACCTAGTTTCAATAAACACTTGACACAGATTTCTTTAAATGTCTAAGCATTAAAATTCTCTTTTCTTTCAAGTATTTTTAAAAGACAGTCAAATTGATCCACTTTGCAAGACAATGTTTATACTACCTCTTTTTAGCAGTATCGTAAACTGAATGCAATCTGGTTTTTAACATAATCCACAGCTGCTCCAAAACATCCTTTCTGAAGCTCTAGCCCTTTTTTCAAAGGACTTTCATGAAGAATGTCTTTAATTAGTATTCGTTTCAAGTACATTTTTTATTCATTTCATTAAACTCATTTCATAAAGAACTTTGAGTACAGTTCTCATAATTGTAAATAACTAACTACATACTCAAATCTTAAAAATTATACTGAGAACAATAAGATAATTCATACACCATTCTTCCAGATTTCCTTTACTACTGCTTTTAGGCATATCTTTTTCTTTCTCGTCTTGCTATCAAACTTAAAAGATGTTACACATTGGAAAAGGTTATACTTGAACTGGAGACTGTTAATTTTGTCAGAGCTAAAGGTTTTATGCAATACTACCCTTGCAGAACACTGATGACAATAAATACTGTGCAGTTAACTCCCTTTCACTAAGAATCCCAAAGACCTGAAGCCCAATATTGAGCCAGGGGAGATGCAGCATAAGATACTGCATACTCTTTTCTGCTTTGATTTGCTTTATTTAGCCACTTGCTGGCTATTTTTCTTGTAAATTTTTCTTCTTTGTAAGCTAACTTCTATGTGTTCATGTTATCAGGCAGTGAAGAGGCCTGAAGCTCTGCTGCCCTCCATTTGTCTTGAAACTATAACTACATTTGAAGCCCAAACACAAACTTCAGCTGTTTTCTGACCACATAGTCTTTCGTCTATTTTCTTCCGAACTCTTGTTCTGAGAAACGGTGTTATTTGAAATACAAAGTTTACAAAAGCTACCGTTATGGCGGTAAGTGTGTCACCCCTCAAGTTCTGGAGAGCTTCTGAAGTGCTGTGGACAACGGCTGCTTCCCTGAGGTGGATGAAACGGCTGCAGGAACTCTCGCCCCCGCCTCAGCAGAGGGGTTTCTGCTTTGAAGGCGACGCCGGTGACCCGGCAAGAGGACGAGCGCACTCAGACGGCGGCAGCGCCTCTCTCCCTGCCCACGGGTGCCAGCACACCGGGCCGCACACCGTCCTCCCGTCGCCCCGTCCCGGAGTTCCCCTCACACGGCACCGCCCTCGGCCACCTCCTGCCCTGCGCCCACG
>NW_008625291.1:0-565 GCF_000691845.1 Merops nubicus | reverse complement strand
TGGATGGATGTTGATTGTGTGAATTTTCCTCTCTGTGTTGTGTGCTGGCTGACATGAGCCTACTGGCAAAGGTGAAGATCTTTTGGGTGCTTGTTGGTGATGAGGTGTCTCGATGAATGCATAGAATGCATAGAATCCATCCACTGGATGGATGGATGGATGGATGGATGGATGAGAGCGTGGTTGGATGTTGTATGTGTAGAAGGCTGGAACAATGGAGGATGAAGTGATGGGAGGTTTGATGTCTTGATGTAGATTGTCTCAACTTTCCCCTCTTTGTTTATACTGGGTAACATGAGCCTGGTGGGAAAGATGAAGAGTTGTTGGGTTCTTGTTGGTGTTTGGGTGTCTGGAGTAATGTGTAGAAGATTGTTTAGATGGCTATATGGTTATTTGGATGTCTGGAGGGAAGGCTGGCTGGCTGGATGGATGGAGGGAGGGATGGAGGGGTGGAAGGAGGGATGGAGGAATGGAGGGATCGATGAATGCATGGCTGCCTGGATGGAGGGATGGACGGGTGGACGGATGGCTCGACGAATGGATGAATGGACATATAGATGGATGG
>NW_008625290.1:15357-19851 GCF_000691845.1 Merops nubicus | reverse complement strand
CACCTCATTCAACAGTGGGCCAATAATTAGTACCTATCTCTTAAAAAAGTGATAGTTACTCTTACAATGAAGAAATCAAAAGCACAAGTATAGAATATGTAATGTCTGGTTAGACAGTATAAAAAGGTTTTGTGTTTCTTTTGTACAGAGAAAGTTTAAATATAAGGGGAAATAAATTCACAGCTACAGACACAGAGAAGCAGTAGACATGGCTATGTAGGAGTTTTCCTCAGGAGAAGGTTTCTGGAAAAGCAGAGTGAAACATCTCTCAGGGATGATCACGATCAGTAACTTCCAACATTTTACAATTTTTACAACTCTTCATCACCTGATAGAAGTATGGACCCTCATGGAGCAAATATAGCTTGCTGGTAAAACAGCTTAGTTGTCTTTGCTGTCTCTTGCAAGCCTTTAAATAGTCTCTGGTTTCTCAGGAACCACCAATACAGAAGCCATTTAGACACAGTTGCCTCTCCCATGTATGTGATTTTATAAACAATCTCTGTTGCAGCTACTTAGCAGCACTAAATTCTGGTGGCAGCAACAAAAAAATCTACCAAACTTGTATGGTCCAAACCCTTGTTGCTATAGGAAATCCCGCAGGAAAGGTTAAGGAGAGGAAGCTCCACACTAGAGCTTTGGAAACTTCATACAATAAGTTGTTGTAAATGGAAAGTTCTGCCTTTCCAATACCTTTCAGGATGAGGTCTGAGGGGAGTCTCCAGAAGGAAAAAAGTGGACAGCAGAAACTGCTCACACTGCTTTTGTTTCCACATGAAAGGCTAAAGGGGTAGGGTTTGCAATGTAATGATTTTGCGCATCGCACTTACCTACGCCTTCGTATTCCACTTCGAAACACAATGCTGGTGTACAACAGCAGATCCATAAATCTAGCAGATACAGCTGCCCTAGAGCTGGGAAAACATAGCTTAAAACCACACCTTTATTGTTTGAAGATGCAATCAATATTTTTTTTTAACATCTCTAATGATGACTAGTGGACCTCAAAAGCACTCATCCAATGAACCTAAGGAAAAATAAGTCCCCTTAAGTCCTAGAGCACAGTTTGCAAATGAAATAGAGGGTTCTTTGTAACCAGGAAAGTTAGAATTGCTTCAAAGAAACTCTTTGAAGAAATTACCACTCAACTACAGAAAATAAATAGCATTTATTTAACCAAGGCACAAGAGGAGCTTCATGTGTACATTCAAAGGCAGGAGTAAAATCTTAATCTATATTTGTTCATCAGTAGGGCATGGACAATACAGAACATTAATTTCCCTTGAAGGAGGACTTACTGAATTTATATGCTGCTTTGGCATGATTTTTCGTTAGCCTTTATTCTTAAAGTACCCCCTCCTGTGAAGATTAGTGATAATAGGCAACAAGAGATTGCATTTCTTTGAAATGTAGTTAACTTTTTGAATTTCTAGACTTTGTAGCATGCAGAACTCTCTCAATATGTTGTCTCTACATTATCATCTCTCAGAACAGCAGTAACCCCTTTTCTGTCTGGAAAAGCCTATTGGCTTTTACAGCATGCCATCAACCAGAATATAGAGTACCTGCAACAAATTATTTTGTGAATGAGCAACCAACGAAGAATTGTTTCCTTATGTTATAGCACAATCACTTTTTATAATGAACATACTCAAGAAGATAGTTCTCTGTTTATAGATTATTCATGAACTGAAAAATAGTTAAACCAAATTTTTACAAAATATTAATATACTACAGCATTTGGGTTTGCTATGTCATTGCAATGTTTTGAATAGAGTTATGTGAAAAAAAATTATATAGACAATATATAAATTCTATAGATCTGTATCAGGGAAAGCTTCCTTCCTGCCATAAAGATGGAAATAAAGGTAGCTCCTCTCCTTTCTTTTTTCTGTAAGCTAAAGACCAAGCTAAGAAAAGAAGATGAGAGAAGACCCCATAGGAAAGATTTCTCACATCTTCTGGTTACAGGTCTCTGAGCGGCAGTCTGACATTTTCAAGAGAGCCCTCTCCTCTCTTGCCGAGACTATTTCTAGGCTGACCTACCAAGTCCATCAAGTACAGAAAGATTGGATCTTTCTTTCATGCAAAAATCATATATGAGCCTGCTTTTTCTGCAGGCATCCATCCTGTAATTCATGCATGTCCCCCTGATTTACAAGTAAAGAATATGTTCACTTGTAAGCATGTAGCTGTACATTTGCATTTGGAAGAATCTGCCTCTGTAGGTTTCACTTAGCATGGTGACCACTTTAAGCTGTGTATAATTAATCTGCCATGGAAATTAGTTGTTTATTTATTACGTAAGTATGCCTTTTATTAAAACTACTTTGTGAAACCTAATTGCTGCTATAGTAATATAGCATAACATTCCCTCACATAAATACATGATTATTATGTACAGTCACTTATCTGTGAACGAGCTCTGCTACTACTTTCCTTAATTAAGGATACAAAGGGCTCCTTCATCTTTGCATATTCCCTAGCTAGGACATTGATACTCATTATTTCCTAAGTCCAAACACTGAAACTGTGTCAAGAATGCATCTATCACCAGATGGGTACTTATAGTCAGCGGAATTTTCAACTGCGTCAGCAAATTGAGCAATTTGCAATTTCTGTATGTTTGACGTGTTTTTATTGGTGAAGATCACTTTCAAATACCAAGATCATGAGAACAATTCCTCAGTTAGTCTCTTCAGTAGTCGAATGTAATGATCGTAATTAACAGTCTGTGATTAGCAGCCACTCCAGAAAGTCTTTGAATGTTAAATTGCTTCAACTAACATGCAGCACTTCTGCGTAATGAGATCTATGCTATAGGATCACTGCAAAGCAAATTATTTTCCAGCATTTAGTCATACAAATGATTCTCAGTTAATCACTTGAACAGTAAACCTCAATGTTCTAATAAGTGACATTTGTTTTTCTGTCATTTGATTTATTACAAATATAGGCAATGATACGGTATATCGAGCACTTTCTTCCAAAAAGGTCATGAACATATGATATTTCTGTGGATCACTTCATAACCACACCAATCGCATTTTATCTTTTCAAAGCAAAGTATCTCCAGCCTTCCCTTTTTCCTCCTCTTTTTTTTTTTTTTTTTTTTCTTCTTGGTTCTTTATCCTCTTGTTTTCCTTGGGGTGCCTTTCTATATGGCACCCAAAGTGTTACCACTGAACTGCATTTCCCCCTTTTCACAGATTCCCAGGAAAACTAAACCAGTTGCACTTCAGTGCACTCGAAGAAGGTTGAAAGGAAGCAAGACAGAATGAGCTCACGTTGCCAGCGGACTGGAGAGACTATGAGAAAACCACAGCAGCATTAGGAAGTACCCATGTGAATTGTTGCATTTCTTTTTGTGTTTTACATCCGCACAGGCTAACTACATTCTTCGCTCTTAAGAATGACCAAATTATGCCCTAGGTGGAGAAGTCAAACATGTTCTAAAAAAATATGTTTATTACATGAGTGTAAACTTGAGAGAAAATTATTTCTCTGTTCTTCCAGCTATTTGGGCAAATATGCATTGTGAGCACGGATACTACAGATTGCTCTCCTCCAAGACTGTATTTCACAGCAAGACTGCACAGCCTTCCTGGTGCCATGAGATGCACACAAAAAGTCTTTAGACAGCTGAGTACTGAAGATACCCACATCCCTCAGAGAGTCAAAGTGAAGGGAACTCCAACAACAGGACAGTGAAGTAGGTGACAATTTCCATCTTATTCAGTGCTATGAGCTCTAAGACTTTCATGATGGGCTGCTTGTTTTCTCCTTCCAGAAATATTGATCAGAGCCCTCTGCATTAGCATAGTCCCACTGTGGTTCCCGGGGCAATACCTTCCTCAGCGCACTTGTTAGCTGTTCTATCTTCTAGTTCAGTTCATAACTGGGGGGGGGAAAAAAAAAAAAAAAAAAAAAAAAAAAGTAGATAACTTAAGAGAGATGCTTTGGGTTTGTTTTTAACCTAGTTTTCAAAATTCAAGTTTTAAATATGATGGTTTGCCCTCCTGCCCCCCATTCTGGATACTGTCTCTTCCTAGCAACCTTGCTTTAGTCATTTTCTTATTCAGATCTTTTGCATGACAGGAACAGCAGTAGCTTCACTTAGAAGTACTGCAGCAAAATTCAGTCCTGGAGCGAGCATAATAAACAACACCTTTATCTGGAGTCAAGGCATGCACTAGCTTTAACTGCCTTAAGAAATCTCCCCAGTTTATTACAATTTGGCTTTTGGACCGAATTTTCTCACTTGGAACTGAGATCTAAAAGAAAAGCATATTGTAACTCTTTTACTACTCCAAACACCCTTGACATTGCACAGGAAACTTCATCTGACACTTCGTGCAGTGTCGAGTGTCCTGTTTGGGAAGGGGGCGAGCGGAGTGCCCATATCTAATTCTGCAAGCTGGCGCCTGCCGGTAGGGACAGCTTTGTCACTTTTTTTAGCATCATTCACCCAGTGCAAGAAAGAGGGGATTTTGA
>NW_008625290.1:10554-15326 GCF_000691845.1 Merops nubicus | reverse complement strand
TGCAGATAGGTAAAATGAAGGGGAATGGATTCTAATCTAATTGTAAATGTCCTGTTTTCAAAGCACTTCTTGTCAATAAATCCTTTCATCAAAGGACATGCTGGCAAACCACAGCATGGTCAAATCAGGAGTCCAGCTCTGATTGTGATATCATATTTCCGTCGTTCAATGTACAAAAATTTGTAGAAAGTTACACATTGAATTGGCTGATTTAAAAATGAGTTAAAGTCTTCAGGAGCTTGGTTTGGTAGAAATGCTGAGAATTTCCTAGTCTGTGGCATATTTTCACCATTCTGTGTTTTATGTTGAACTTAGCACTTAGAAGAGGACCTATTCAGAAACCTATCTAGAGGCTGAGCACAGGATTGAGAGTGGGCGATCTTGAGCCACAATTAGGTTTTTGCAGCTGAGTTGCTGTGTGGGCTTAAGCAGGTCATTTTTCAGTCATATAGTGAAGGAAATAATGCCCCTTTATCCCAGGCATAAATAAGGTTGGTTAATAGTTAATATTTTTAAACATTTGGAATTGCCTACAAAGATGCAAGTACAGTCCTTTTTCCCCACTATATTTCATCTATCACTATAAAGTCAGTCATAGTTGTTGAGCTGGGTTCTCTCTCTAACAGATTGTACCTTGTATTTTTGGTCACTGTCCAATTTTCTTCAAACTGCTGTCAGTCGTATGCTGGTAAGGTTCTTAGCTTTCTATTACTTTGATGCCCCTCCAGCTCTGAATCTCCTTCTATTTCCTTAATTTTGTCCCTATTCAGACTATCATGTCCTCTGGATATTGAAAACTGGTACCATGTACAGCTTATTAAACTCAGTTCTAAATCCCCTGGCCCTCATTCAGGTTACTAGAGATTAAATATAACTCTTTAAAAAACAAAACAAAAAACAGGTTTTAAAGTAGTTTAGCTAGTACGCTTTTCACTTCCTTCTTCTTTTCATTTATTTCTTCTGTTCATAGTATTTTTTTTACAAGCGTGCAGCTCCATCCACTTGTAGCAGCATTCCTCCAACGTTATCATGAGATTCACTAGCGATGTTCTGTAAATGCCAGCCAAAATCCATCTGCAAGAACATTTGCTCAACAGTGCAAAACTGATGTAATTACCAACCATCATCTTTTATCCTCCTGCTGGGGCAACTGCTCCAAAGCATGACTTTTTGCCCTGAGCTAACAAGATCCAGAAACTTGCTGTTATGTACAAATCCTGCCACAGAAAACTGATACGGCTTATACACAAATTCTAGCAGGATCTTTCAGCTACAAGAGGTTAACAAATAGCTGAGTGGCATAGGTCTTGTGGAAATACTTAAATTTTCTGTGTTCTTTGCTGCTTCTGTCTCATATGTTGTTGCTCTGTGGAACTATTTTTAATGCTTGAAAATTATTATAGAAAATAATTATTTTTAAAAAATTAAATATATATAGTAGTGAAAAGGATGTTTCAGATGCTCAAGTTTGACTGTAATTAAATTGTAACAGGTTGTCATATATGTGTGTGTAAACAAGTGATAGATACTAGGAGATGGATACTCTCTACATAGAAATGTACACAATAAAGGTACACTGTATTTGCTTGTAGGAAAAGACAAGTTCACACACTTTAAGGTACTACTGGAGGATATATTTTGCAGAAACCTTCAATAGATAGCCTATACCTTTCAGCAGCGTTTTTCTGACTATGTAGTACTGGTATCTTCCCCTCTGGGAGTTGTTTTCAACATTGAAAACCTCCAAGAGCTTCCAATTAATAACAGCTTTCTCTCTTAAGCAACCTGATAAAGAAATGCTTTCACTTTCCTTGTACTGTAGAACTGACTGACAGAGGAGCCACCTACCCTGGTGGCAGGTTTCACATCTAGTCGTCAAAAAAGTAATGTGCATTCACGTTGTGAACATCTGACCACCCCAGGGCAGCAAAGTTTATATTTGCAGGGTCATATATTTCTCAGATAACATTGTTTTCACCTCATTCCTGGGGAAGGTAGCTCTCTTTCCTGAGCTGGATGACCTCTATCTCAAGATGACATTGGGAAGGGCATGTAATTTTGATTGTACCTGTATAACCTTGCACCTTAAGTGATTATAGAAAATCATACAGGATGAGGTTTCCATTGTATTTCTGAGTAAATACATTTACAAATCATAGCTAAACTTCTAGCAGAGCACCCTGTCAGCATTGCCTGTCTAAAACTACGTGCCTGTGGGACTCACAGTACGAGCTCCCTGTTCAGTGACCTCTCTGATTATGCACTTCTATGGCTTCCAGGCTTTGTATTCTTGTTCCTTGGTGGCATGATTTCTGCATAACTGAAGCAGGTAGGGCTGTGCTGAAAGAAGCTTTTTTTAATGCCAGATTTTGCAGTGTCACAGATGCACAGGAATGGATCCGTTCCTGGAGAAAGCAACAGGCAGCTGAATATTAGTACTAAGTGACATTACTTGTAATATAAAGATATTTCCAAGCAGAATGGTGGGGTTTGCACATTCTCTGCTGTATTCTGAACTTGAGGTACTTTCAATCAACATTCTCAGCACTGAGGGCAGCAGTGCTACACTGTGCTGCTCCAGTGAAGAACTTAATTAAATGCTTCAAAAAGATCTGCAGTGGCACTTATTCACCTCTTCACACAGTTGCCTTTTTGTTAAACCTGTTGATATTTTTATTTCTCTGGACAGTCTTCCTATTGCCACATGTCTGCACTTTATCATCTGAGGAAAGAAGCAATTGCAATGACAGAACTAGACCTTGTTATGCTATGAGTAATATTATACATAGTCCAGCACTTCTGGAGGGAATCTTGAATGCCGGTGCTTTATATACATGATAAACAAGGGGAATTTGGTTTGTATTTGAGATAATTTATGGTATAGGCTGCTTCGTGTGTAGCTGCTGCTGTGCTGTTATTTCATGCCAAGATTCATTACACATAATGGGTTGGCTAACATCTCTGGGACTTCTTAGAAGAAGTGTTAAAGAGCCCGAAAAGAAAAGTATGCAGATTATAGCTTCCCATATCTTTCATAAATGTTTTAGACATTTGGAACACGACATTAAAATTTTAACAAAAGGAACAGAAGGAAAGCCTAGTACTAGGTATTTTCTTCTTCACAGTCATTTTTAGGGTAACAAATTTTCTGCTTATTGAAGCATGTTTTGTCTGTTGCTCTTTGCCTGTTGATTAACAATGGGCTAGAACAGTTATCCCATTGCTCAGTAAGAGTGGCGTTGTGTAGAACTAAATATGTATTGTGTGTAACCCTGATTCCCTAAAATTTTTGTGGTTGCTGTTTGTGGGGAGAGAGTATAAACTGGAGATAAAAGCATATCAGGTTAGAACGGTGTGCTTCTAGATCCACTTAGCACTTCTTTTACAGAAAGATGAAAGACAGGGGATGGGTAAGCTGGGAGAGTCAGGCTGTAGGTATCAGTACACTCAACAACCAGTTAGAAAGAGTGAGCTAAATTCCCAGCTATAGTGCAGCTACAGGTCTAATATACATTACTGGTGAGACTTGCCCAGAGAGTAATTCCTTATATTTCTGCACATAGCTCACTTGGAGGTTCACTCATGCCAAATTTTGACCTCAGATACACAAGTTACAAATCCAGAATACCACCAGTAAAACCCACAGCCTTGCTTTGGAGTGATACTATGACAGTGGAAAGACCATGCAGCAGCTAACACCAGTTCTTGCCTTTTCCCCTGTAGGGAACCAGCTGCACCATCCTGAAGGGATCTGACACGAAGTGCTGTTGAAGGTGATGGAAGAACAAAGAAAAGGCAGTGGCTACTGGCATACAGCAAGCCCTGCCGTCTGCATGGGGTCCCGGTGTCAGTATGGCGAGTAGTTTGGGGCTGGACACAGGGTCACTGGTGGATGGTGGGGCAGGGACAAGCAGGACCACACAAGGATAATGGGAAGCTGGCAGAGGGATAGGAAGTCTGCATCTCCTCTGCTTCACTCAGTGATGAGAACACGACTGAGTCTAGTTTACACAGTTCTGCCAGCCCCCACGCATGCCTATGTGCAGCTTCCAAATCCTGTTTGTGTTTGTGTGACTCATCTTTCATCACCTAAACTCCCTGTGTATGCAATGTTGTTGCTATTAATCCCTCTGGAATTCCTAGCTCCCTGGATTTTATTTGGGTTTAGAGTTAGGGGTTCTTACTTTTTAGAGTGAGCCTTTGAGGCTCCACTATACTGTTCCTAATGTGGGATTCAGTTCTTATATTTTATTTAAAACACAGGGCTTGTTACTACAGTACTTTTAACATTCTAATACACACATAAAATTTTTATGGCACTTTCTCTTCCTGAGAGAAGTCTCAGGTATAAAACAGTTTTTCAAGGGGAAAAAAAAAAAAAAAAGGTATGTAGGGATGTAACGGCCCTGCTTTGCTTTAATTTGGGGTCCATAGAAGTCTCTTCCTATGCATGATGGATATCACGGGAAAGAGAAAATAAATCACCAGAACAAAGCATCAGAAAGCAGCAGATTTCTGCACTGGGCTCAGCACACTGCCGATTTGGTCCCTTGCAGACCACTGGGCTGCAGAGGGCTGAGCCAGAGACATCCTGGCCACTTCCCCTCAGTTTCACCCAGGTACAATGCTGTCGCCTTACTTAGCTAAGTCAAGTGATCTCCCCACAAGTCGTCTTCCCTGTATTTCAGTTTCCCACCCAGAACAAGTGCACCTTATCTAGAGGTGGTGCCAGAGATGGAGTGAGGTTGCAGCCCACCTGTGATCCCGGCTTT
>NW_008625290.1:0-10523 GCF_000691845.1 Merops nubicus | reverse complement strand
GCAGGAATGGAAATACTGCATTGCTGTGGTACAGGAGCACCAGGTGGTGGAGAGCCCCTTGGCTGGGATCCTGCAAAGGGCAGGGGGAGATGGCCAGGCTGCCCTTACAGTACTAATGGCCTTCCTGCTCATGCAAAGCAAGCAGGAAGCCGTCATGCTCATGCACAGGTAGTTGTAGGCAGCAAGAGGAGTGACCACTATACAATGTGTATGAATTGGACACTTCCTTTCTGTTGTCCCTTCTGGTACAGTGCATCCATTGGCATAAAGCCCTTCTATTATCAATGTAGTATGACCGAACCTATTGCAAATTCCAGTTGGATGTCACCCTTAGGATGTGTACCTGTAGTGCTCTTTCCTTCTGGGACAAACAAAATGTTTCACACCTTGAAGGGACTTTGTGTTCATCAGTCATTTTTGTTCCATACTAAAGTTCCTGTTTTACCAGGGAAATAGTGGTGTGTTACATTTCATCAAGCCCTGAAAGCCAGAACATGTACTTACCAGGTCTTTTCCTGAGTTTATCTCTGATGAGCTACAAGCTGAACCTTTATTGACGATGAATCAAATGGAACCAGATCCCCTGTTAATTTTCAAAAGACTTAGGAGTTAGCTGTTTGTTGATATACCAAAATCTTTCAAACAGTTTTCCAGTGCTTATTTAATCACGCTTTTCATCTATTTTGACAATATACTATAGTGAAAATGCTAATTATTCTTCTTACTATTCTCATCTAGGAGAGTAAATAGCATGGGAAAGCTGCTTATAGTGTATTTCCACATGGCTGAAGTCAGAAATTACTGGAAATCTCACATGAAGTTCAGCTCTTACAAGATTTCTAGATATTCTATTTCTATTCAGATACATTAAGTTGCAATTTACAGATTTTTATAGTAACAAAACCAGGTTGGCTGCAATTTGTGAGATTTGGACTTTGCTAAAAGAAAAAAAAAAAAGGTACAGTTCAAAATTAATTATGCATGCTTATAAATATGTGAGTGAACACCCTCAATCTATATACAGATGAGATTTATAGAGTACAATTCAATACTGTTTTACAAAGCAATAAAAGTACTTGCCAATTCTCATGAAAAATATCAATATATTTTAGTTTTAATAATGAAAATGTTTAATAAATAAGATCCAATTATCAGTTTCATGGATAATAAAACACAATACCTTTTTTTCTGTGCATTGTATCTTTAATTTTACCAGTCTTCTCAATTTGCTTTCTCCAGTTTATTTTTTTTAACAATAGACCTTGGCTAATTGTTTTACTCCCTTTCCTTTGAATTTCAAGATTAGTACTTTAATGCAGAGAAGTTCTTTGCTTTTGCGAGCAAGTCTGGCAGAGAAATGGATGTTGCCTGGTTCAGCATTTTTGGCAAGTAGTATACAACATAATTACTTTTATATCTCTTCCTTCAAAGAGAACCTTGTGATCTACTGCCCATGAAAGCTGTTGTCTTGGTATTGTCCTGTATTTACTCTGGAAATGCAAAATCAAATTGCAGCTTGATGTAAACAGATATAAAATAATCCAGTTTATTTCGATGGATCCTCTCTTGCTTAGACCAGTAGCTTTTATCCACTGTTTAATAACAAATGGCAATACAGCACTTAAATTAGAATTTATGTTTTGAAGATGAGGTGGTTGTCTTTCCCATCATCAAGTTTCACAGGGTACAACTACCCTAAGAGTGTGTAATCCTGATTTCATCTCCTTCATACGTAACCTCCAGATTAACACAGAAAAGAGTTATTCCCCTTTGCTACAATTACCTCCTCCTTTGAAGAAATTCTTTCCATTTCATCCTTTCTCCTCCAAGCTCTGAAGAGAAGCTCATAATTCAACAGTGGCCAGACATCTGTGTGTGCTTATCCAAGTGCAAAATATGTGAAGCGAATCTTGCAGAATGTGATTTGTGGTGGATTTTAAAATGCACCCAGGTGCTTGAGCTGGCGCAGGAGATGTTTGTTACTGCCCATTTAGCCAGGCACTGGCAGGACCCTTATTGACCCTCTGCGGGGTGCAGAAGGCCCACTTCTGGCAGAGGGAGCAGTCCCTGTTGTTGATAAGGATCAGACTCTCCAAATTATTTTTTTCTCTTCTTGTCTTGATGCTGTATTTGGGAACATGGATGAAGTTAAATCTTGTATTGGCTCACCCAGCTGGTGCCACTCTGCCTCCCCACAGCCAGAAGGACAAGCAGACAGGTCATTTTCTGCTTTATTAAGAGATTTGAAGGTCAGAGCATCAAAATGGTAATTTCAATCAGAGCCAATCTGGTTGATCAGCAGACTAACAGAGCTACTGTAGGTTGTGGATCTTAATGCATGCAGAGACTGTGATCTAATTCTGAGCACTGCTTGTTGGGTCAGATCTGGTTGAGTCAAACTGCGATGCATCAGCTCATCAGGTCATTCCTGAGAGGCTGCCTCCTGCCCGGGTGGCAGCAAATAAAATACAAAGAAGGAAGGAAATGGAGAGCTTGCTTTGCTGAACAAGCAGAAATCTCTGCATTAAAGATTTGCACTTAGAAAATAATCCACTGTTGCCTTTCGTGTAATCTCAGCAGACATACTAAATTCACTGTTGAAGCCTTTGCAGGTACTGTCAAGTAACAGACAAAGGCATTCCTTGCAAATGGATGGAAGTAGAAAGCAGGGACTGGAAGAAAGAGAATAGATTAATTTCTTATTGTCACTCAATTAATCCTTTTACTGCCAAATAGCATGATGTTGACTACAACAGGAGGAACTGTTATGAATTCACAGTTTTATCCAAAAAGGAGAGATGGATTGGAATAGCTTCATCTCAGGTATAAATATAGGAATTTATTCTGACAGTATATTTAAAAAAAATGTATAGGGGTACTTAGAACCTTACTATAGCCCTCCCCTTATGCACAGGTCTTTGCCCAGCCCCAGCACACTAACAATAGCAGCAACAGCAATTATAGAGCAACTGTAAGTGACTAACATTTTTCAAGACACTGTAGGTACTGCATTAGGAGAAAAAACCCAAACAAACAAATTAGCAAAATGAAAGCACAGCACAGCACTTAATCACATAGTTGTCTCATTTAAATCAGTGGGTCGACTCATTTTCGTATAATTATGCATGTTTTTAAGATATGCTTGGTATGTTACAATACTGTGTAATCTTATAATTGCCGCTATCTATTTCCCTTATGCTTGCCCTACCTTTGGAGAAAGGACTGCTCTTTTGTTACTGGCTGTAAGGTGGCTGACATAGGGGAGGTGCAGGCTTGCAACAAGAGTTAGTAAGCACTACGATAGGATGCACAGTAAGAGAGTCTTAATTTAAAAGTAACTAATTATTGCTGAAGAGATGGTAAAATACAGAAGTTTCTTGATGATAGTGATACTACAGCAACCTTGCAGTAGAAAATGGTAGGGGGGCAGGGTATATGGCTTCTGCCACCTTTGGCATACTTTGCAGAAGTCAAAACCAGTGGAAGCCAGAGCAGGTAAGTGTAATTACAAGCAAGGAGCTCTGGCAGACAAGGGGGAGTGCAGGTGGTGGGAGAACAGTAGTAAAATGATGTGTTTTATGTTACTGTTGTCCTGTCTTTTATTTACTTTAGTCTGCTGGCAGGATGTTTCTCTGTAAACATTACCACAAAACACTTAAACAGGAATAAAAGTAACTTTTATTGAAGGAATTTAAAAGTAGTCTCTGGAAAACATGCAAGAAACACCATGTGGGCTCCACATCTTCTTCAAAGTAGAACAAACACCACAGGGATCTGCTACTATCACCAAAACCAAATCCAAACTGCTTCTTTTAATATTTTAATCATTGAAAGGACAAATCGAGTTTGCTGCCTGAAAGTGCTAACATTTCATGATGATGAAAGAGTCAAACTCACCTTTTCAAACTTGTCACAGAATATGTAGCACCAAATTAAGCCTGTAGTTCTGGCATACAACAGCAACATCAGGACAATAGTGCTTACCACATATTGCAAAATATAACATTCCATTCTTTAGACTAATTAGAGAGGCAGCCAGTAGCACCACTATGGTTCTGTCAGCATTTCCACAATAAACCCCCCTTTTCAGGGCTTTATAACTTGGCTGTAAAAGATTAGCTTCAGGCTGAAACATGGCATGCCATGGTTCACCCCAGCAGCAAGTCAAGCTGTGAATGTGGTTGTGTGTGGTTTGTTGATTGTTTCCTAAATAAAAAAATTTAATTAAAATTAGTTTTGCCACTTCTTAGAAGACAATAATAAAATAAACCAATGTTTAAATGAGTGTAAGTTACATTCTTTGGCAATCTCTTGCAGCAAGATAATTGTCAAAAGTATGAAGATTTGAGGTGAGAAGCATACAGCCTTGTGATGTTTTTTTTTGTTTTAAATTAAATCATCTCAAGGGAAATTTGAAAGCAAATTGTTGCACTTGCATGAGAAACTTATTTCACAGGGCATGACCCTGACTCCAATGCAAGACATACAGGTTTGACAGGAAAAGGCCCCACAAAAGCAGCTCACAGGAAGGTACTGGTATTCAAATAGCCCCCGGAGCCCTTGGAACAGCTGTGCCAAAGTGAGGATTGGTGTCCCCTGAGCTGCAGGAGTGTCCAGACCACTAAACACCGAGATGGAGAAATCATCACTGTCCTCCACCACTTTGCACATAGCAATCGCAACATCAGCCTTTCCTAGGGCTTGTGCCACAGATCAAACTGAGGGATCTCTTCCAGTTGTGGGTGGTAAACCACTGTTTGTTACAGCTCTATATTAAGGATAAGCACAGTGCATGACTTCAGAAGCATTCACAAAACTCATCTATATTCACCAATTTGGAATAGAACTCAGTAGCATAAATAATCTCACTGCAAATGTTTCCATTTCAGCTTCACTGTAGTCTGTAAAAATGGTCGAGTCAAGACACTACCATGCACCTAGAAACACTACAATAGGGAGAGAGGAGGGGAAACATTGGAAAGGAAATCAGAAATACTGGTAAGATGGGCAAAGCTGACTCATTTTTTCTTCAAGGGCATCTTCCTCATTTTAACACAGTTTTATTTTGTTGCATGTTTTGATTTTTATTTTTAGCATTTTTAACAGTTAATATTAGTTCATTATTAACAAGATAGGTAAAAAATGCATGGTGCAGAAGATAGCTTTGCTTCTTCCAAGGAAGCAAATAAGGGAAATACTCTGAAAGCACACAGGAGATGGAAAATGCCATCAATATGCACTAACATATTCTCCAACTCATTCTTCAGTGTAACTGTCACGAAGAAAACTAACAATCCACATCCAGTATTCTTCGATCAATGAACAGTTGAAGATGAAAATTAATATTATAGAGTAGAATAACCAATTATAAGCCAATTCAAAAATCTATTCATCATGGACTCATCTTTGCAATGGGTGGATGAGATTTGAAAGGGAGAGAAAGTGAGTGAGTAAGCAGCACTGAGCCAACTCATCAGCTTCCCAAGCACAGAGCTTTGTCACCACCCCAAAAAGAGAGCTGATGGCCAATGAACAAGTGAGCTATTTGGGCTCAGCCCATCTCCCTGAGTACAAGGAGTCAGCTAAGAAAGCCACCTCTCATGCAGAGGCAGGCTCAGGCTCTCTGTCAGATCAGCAGAATTTTGTTCCAGCTTTAATTTTCTCCAAGAGTAGCTGCCAGGATATCCTTGAACACATAAACCCAATTAAGCCGAGCTAAACTGATCATTAGGCTTTCAAGTATGTGTCTGCTGATATTTTATAAGGCTGTAGTCTACTTAAAGTTTCACCTCCTGCAGCCACCCAAGGTTGACCCTAGGAGTTCACTGAAAAAACAGGCAGAGTCTCCTAAATTTCTGGGAGAGTCTTGGAGTCTCTCACAATTACAGAGGCTGCAACAGACCACTCTGGCTCACACGAGGATGACTTAGAATTTCTTTTTACCCCTTCCTGCTGTTATGGCAGCACCTGCTCTGAACAGCTAATGTGACTTTGACCTACACCCATGGGCAACCTAAGTGTCTGCAAGCAGGAAAACATGTGGAGGGGGCATAGGAGACACGCATATACTTCTTCAGGCACACTGAATTTCTTTTGCCACCTTGAAGACCTGTTTAAATTTTCTGATTTTTCTCCATTTGCAAAAATCATTATACTCTGGCTGTGATCATGCAGTTGTCACTCAGCAAGACTTAGCACCTAGAAAGGCTGAGAGCACGGGGGTTGTTCAGCTTGGAGAAGAGGGGACTGGAGAGACCTTATTGTGGCCTTCCAGTACATAAAGTGGGCCTATAAGAAAGATGGGGACAGTCTTTCTAGCAGAGCCTGTTGTGACCGGATGAGGGGCAATGGTTGTAAACTAAAAGAGGGTAGATTTATACTAGATATAAGAAAGAAATTCTTTACAATGAGGGTGGTGAAATACTGGTACATTGCCCAGAGTTGTGGTAGATGTCCCATCCCTGGAAACATTCAAGGTTGGGCTGAACCGGGCTCTGTGCAACCAGATCTACCTGAAGGTGTCCCTGCTTTCTGCAGGGACATTGGGCTAGATGACTTTTAAAGGTCCCTTCCAACCTAAACCATTCTATGATTCTAGTGGAAAGCAAACAAAACCTAGTGCTTAGTGTCTCCCTTTTCTTCCTTTCCAAACCCACCTCCCCATCTCAGTCCCAGCTTATATAGACAACTCACCTTTACACAAACAACTTTAGTCCTCCAGAGGGAAATACTGGCCCAGTAACCAGACAGCTTTTTAAATAAATAAACTGAATTTGTTGAACAAAGATGGTGTGCATCACTTCCTAATCCTGCTGCTTTCCACTGACCCTACACGGCCAGCTTTGTGACCATGTGATCAGAAGCCAGTTTCACTGACGCAAGCTAAGAAACCAACATTGGTTCTGCTCCTGAGTGCAGAATGTGAGCATTGTCTTCTTACAAAGTTAGTTCATACTTAAATGTGGTGCAGGACTACATTAGCAGATACATCAGAGAACACCTAGAGGGATCTTAGAGATAGCTGTGGGTCAACATGCCCAGCCACAGCTAGTCTCTGTCCATCCTCATGCATACATTTGCCTGTCTTATTAGAGACCTTGTGAGCATGAAGACATTCTCGCTTTTTTTTGTAAATAACACACCTACAGTTTTGCTTGAAGAGACGTTTGCTCCCATTGATTCCCTTTTGTCAGGACTGGACAGCTTGCAGGCTCAGGTCCTGTTTTAAATTTGGGGATGTGCTGACTAAAATACATGACTAACAAAGTGCAGACAGGTAGAATGCTGGAAACTTAAATTAAAGGAATGTAAAAACTTTATCAGCAGATCTCACTTGAAAAAAAAAAAAAAAGATTTTTTAAATGCAACAATTAATGTATTATCCTAGAGGAAAACATAATTTAAAAATATCTTTTGTGGGTTAGTAGGACTTTCAGGCCCTCACTATCCATGCTGTTGTTTTGCCATTGCCTAGGACTGTGTGGCCTCTACAGCTCTACCCTCTACTACACTGTGACCTCTACACTAAATAAGCACTTCCCAATATTTAAAGATAACCTGTGCCTATTTGGAACCCCTTTCTTTTTTTCTATTTTATTGGAAAGACACTGTCTGACTCCTTTTTTTCACTTCCCAGTCCCTGCTCATGTTTTCAGTCAAAACCTGAAGACTGCAGTTTTGATTTCTGGATTTCTGCAAAAATCTTCTCCCTGATTTCTGCAAGGCTGCACACAACCTGACTGAATGAGAAGCCAACGTCTGATGCCAGAGACTTTGTTGAGATCACAGAGTGGCAAAGGAAGACAAAAACCAAGACATTCTTGGCTGCATAATGCTGGCTACTAGAGGAAACACATACAGAAAGCTGAAATCAGACGTGGCATAAGAGGTAAGTGTATCTTAAACTAGTCTGATTAAATTATGAAAGCTAAAGATAGAATCAGGTATCATGAAAAAGGAAACATGGCAAAATTATAGGACAAAATATATTCTTTATTGCAGCTCAGCTTCCAATAATCATTAAATGTGTACCTCAGGCTGAACCTGACCCAGCCTGACACATATTGGATACTTACACCATGACTTCTGTCACTGCCTGTGACTGGTCTTGCAATAGGGCAAGGCTTGAAAAAAATGGAAAGGAGAGTGGTAACTTTTAAAATTTATATATTTGTATTTAAAAACGTCTCATAATATTCTTAATCAGGATCTAATCTTTTCAAACCAGCAAATACGAAGAACTGATGGGTATATTAGTATCTCTAAGTAATATGAATGTAGTTAATAATGATGCCTACAGTGCTACACTTAGCTGTTACTTCCCTGGCACATCTTAAAGTACAGCCAACTCGGTGGTTTGTACCATTCTGACAGCCAACAAGAAAGAGCAGAGAACATCCCATCCCAGTGTTTGCACTCTTGCCTGCCTTTGCCAAAATCTTGCATGACTGCACTGTACCAATTGCATTGTCCGGAGAGCCATTATAAGTTTCCTTCACCAATTTGTGTCCTTTGAACCCTTCCAGGCCATGCTGGCAGGGAACAGAGTGACTCCAGCGAGGTCAGTGTTGTGCTAGCAATGGATTTGTCCCTTTGTAAAAAGAGACCAATATCTCTCTTTCCCCTCTCTTTCTCTCTCCAGCAGGAAAACTTCATTTCCAAACCAGTGATTCATACAAGTCTCTTCATCTTTTTGTCTAAAGCTCTCAGTCTCCCGGTGAAGAGCAAAAACTAAATCCTACAAAGCAACATAAAAAGTATGCCAGTTATGATTAGACTAAATTTAATGCTCTCTCCTATGTATATTAATGCTTTCTGCACAGCTTTGCATGCAGCTAAAGGGATAGCAGAATATAGGCTGGGAAGTAGAAGAAAATGAAGTTTGTAGCAAAGGCTGTGTTTCCCCAAATGGAAACATATAAAGGTTGGGAATTGCCTCTTTCTTTTACTGCTGCTTCCCTCCCAAGTCTATCAGCCAACTTTCTGCTAACCCTTGCTGTGCTTTTAGTTATCAACTTGGGGCGTTGTTTTATCCTGTTCATGGGAAGAGAAAGTAAGCAGACATGAATGGAAAACAGAATTAGATAAATATCTAGCAGTGTTTCATGAGAAGTATATCCTATAGAGAAACAACAATCTCGACAAGGTTCAACTCTTCTGTTTGCTTGCTTTAAGGACAGTTGTTTGCCAGATGTATGCTTTGCCATTTATGTATAAATGTAAACTACCTCCCCTGAGTATCATCCCACAAAGAAACAAATAATAATGGAAAAAAAGTTTGGGGGAGATATTTGTAAATTATAAAAATTGTATGCATCCAGAGTAACACGTTTCATATAATAATGTTTAAATCAGCCTTTTTACTCTCATGTGTAGGAAATGTAAAATGCAAAGATTGCTTTTTTTCATAACTAGTAACTATACAGATAGGTATGCTGGGATGGGGAGGGGCAAGCAAACCTAAAGATGACAGATCTGTACTGAATGCTGTTAGTATGCCAGATCTTATTACAGAGCAGTGGGAGGCCTTGTACACTACGTACCAGCTCTATGGGGACCTTCATATTTAAAACAAGAGGAAAAAAATGTGATTTGAAAAACCCCTCATGGGCAGCCTTCAAAGGCACAGACAGGTTCTGACTGGATTAACATTTATTGACTGTTTAAGCCTGCTTTTTTGCTTCAGGACAGAGATACACGAGTTTAATTGCAGAGGCTGTTCTGCCAACTGATCACCAGAGTGGCAACCAAAGCTTTACTAATCGGTCCTTCATTAAAGAAAAGTCTCTATTACAAAACAAATTAAGCATGCTCTGATCCTAACCTACAGGTCCAATGGCATTACAGCAAAGTTTAAGCTGTTAGAGCACTGAAAAACTTATTAAGGTTTAGCGCTGAGATAGCACTTTTGTATTGATTTTACAATACATAGGTATTATGATTTATGGAGTGCTAGTGTCACTCTAACAAGCTGAAGGACACACAATATCATCTCCAACATCATTAAAATTCAGAAGCCTCTAGAACTAACTCATCAACCACTGTACATTGTCACAGACTATAGAGCTGTATTCCAGCTGGAAAATGCCCTAAGCTTTCTGGACAGTTGTTTTCCTGAATCATCTAATTTTGAAAAGAAAAAAAAAATGAAAAGAAAAATAAAAAGATAAAAAAGATAGCTCAAACTCCCTGTACATTTTAAAAACGAACTAATTGCAAATGTCTAGTCCATGTGATAGAATGGCACTATTATTCACTATCACCTACACCAAAATGAGTTTTCCTGTCTTCTGTTGCCTGAATACTAAAGCACCGGTGTTAGGTCTGTTGAAAACAGCTGCTTAATCCAAACGGAAAGGGGAAGGCTCTGACGCTCTAAGTGAAAGTCATTCGTTATTTTACCTCGTTCTGTACGCAGAATGTTTGATTTTATGGAAGTTTGGGTCCCCACCCTGTCTCAGACCACAGACCCCCTCCCTCCCACGGGGCTGTTCTCCCTCTTTTCCCACAGAAAGACAAAACCC
>NW_008625289.1:176048-182235 GCF_000691845.1 Merops nubicus | reverse complement strand
TGCTACTGAGGTGATGAGTTGATACAAAATGCAAGAGGAGTTCACGCCACCCCACCCACCCCCCCCTTCAAATTTTGTGTCTAGTGCAGCCTCCAAGATTTATTTTTTTATATGTTGTAATCTAACAAAAGGCCATAGGCAAATTTTTAGTCTTCTACTGTCTGGTACCTCTGGCTCCCTTTTCCTCCAAGTTGAGGGAAAACATGGCGCTGTAAAGAGATTACAAATAACCAGCAGTTTGGGATATGTATTAATGTATGTGAGACGCGGAGCAGGAGCTTCGACAATTCTGGAAAAGGAGCGGGAGGCGGTCTGCTCTCGGCGGGTAGAGGGCGGTAGAAAGTCCGGAGCGCTGGTGAGGCAGCATCTGTCCAAAAAACTTGCATTTAAAACGATGCATTATTTTGAGAAAGCTAGACCCGCTCATTTGTAGAGGGCAGCTGACCTTTATCCCAGCGCTCATGATTAGTTTCAAACTGTGTTTGCCTTCATAACAAATAAATTGCAAACCACAGCAGAGCAGGTCGGTCAGTGTCCTGCCTGTAGCGTAACCAATGCTATCGGCCTCAGCATTGTTGCTTGAGAAGGATGAGCGCCAGGGTTAAAAGCTGTGTTGTTAATTACAAATGGTACTAAACTACTTTGAAGACCTTGTTTGAGACCTTGTTGCTGAATATGTACATTGCTGTAGACTCTCCCTCTTTTTATTTTTGCTGTATTGAAAAAGTTTTTTTACCTGGAAAAGCACATGCAAAGAGGGAAAAGGCACCTACCTGGGTTTGGACGAGTTTCTCTTTTTTTTGCATGTTTTCAAGTAAAAGCTTGGTTTAACTTTCCTCTCCACCCCCACCCTTAAAGGAATTAAAGCCTGCAGTCATTAAATGCCTTAATGTTGCAACTCCCATACTGTATCACAGTACAGACGTCTCTGGCAGTTTAGGAGTATTTCATTCCTTTGAAGTGATGCAATCTGTACGTTGCTGTAGTTCAACTTGTAACACGTCCCATCTACTGTTGAAAATAGTATGAAGCATTTGTTGGCAAGATTGCATTTCAGTTAGTGTTGTGGTTAGGAACTGTTTCCAGCTGTTCCTGTAGGAATAGTCAGGAAGATAAGTTATCTATTTAATTTTCATTCTTGTAAATGAAAAGCAACTGGGCCGACCTGTCAGCCTATTAAATAGTCCTGGAATATATATTTACTGAATTGTTGGGTAACTGCCTTGTTCTGAGCCACAGAAGTAATGTGGTTTCTCTGTGGCACATGTTGTGTGCAAGGGGTGGCAGCACAGAAAAAAGGGGACTTGATGTATTACCTTCAATCCCTAAAATGAGGTTCATTAGCTCTGTTTTATTGATCGTGGTGACCTAAACAGTTGTGCGGTTTGCAGACACACGTGCAACAGGCTAGGAATTCCTGATGTGTGAGTAGTAGTAAGTCGTGCCTTTACTGAGTAACGGAATAAAGGATACTGTTTTTAATCCTGTCTACTGGGAATGCAAACCATTTCCTACCCCAGTTCAGGGAGGTGGAAATGGAAGTGGTTTACAGAACTGCGTGAATAGAAATTTGTTTTTCCTCTCCTTCCTGTCTCTAGCCCTTTCTTTCAGTGCAATTTTTTACACTGAAATGACCCCTACTGGCTACACTTATAAGCTTTTTTTTTTTTTTTTTTTTTTAATTTATTTTTGAAGCTTCATCCATGTCTTACTTGAGAGTTTCAACACATAGTAGGCTACAGCAAACTTAAAGAGCAGGAATTGCAGTGGGTAAAAATACTTGTCTGTTAACTTAGTTTTTAATGCGCTTGGTATAAGCGCATTATTTCACTCAATACTTGATGAAAAAGTCTGTGGCATCTGTTCACTGGTAGCCTCTCTTTCTGAAACTAGGAATGGAGTAGTCTTTTTTAAACAGAAATCCGTTAAAATGAAATCTGTTGCAAATTCTAGGTTCTTTTCTTTATCCTTCTAAAACCTGAAGGGATTCTTCGTTCATTTCACCACCTTAACTATTCACATCTTTTTGCAGTTGTAAGGCTCCATTTGTGGCATAATGCTGAAGTATGTAAATGCCCCTCTTGGATGTAGTTGTGTTCTTGGTAAAGAACAATTCTGAGATCAGCTTCCCCTGGCACAGGTTGGTACCCTGCCTGAAGGGCAATTTTGAGAGACTTTGCACGCCTCCAGCCTTTGTTGGCTTTACTGGGGTAGGGATGCTGCTGGGTTGGGTCAGTGAAGTGTCAAGAGCCTATAGCCCCTTCCAAACACTTTTAGCATTGAGAAGTTTTGAGCTCAAAGCAGGGACTGCACTTGGTCTCTGCCTTTGAAGGTAGACCTAGAGCCACCCCCTAATAAGACTGAAGTTCTCCAGAAACACGTTAGCCTTGGCTTCTGCAGCAGTCCAGCTGGGCAGGAGCTTCTGCTTTCCAAGGAATTGGAAAGCTGTGGAAAAGCTCTGCCAAAGAAGTTCAGTTGCTCTGTGAAGGCATTTCTTGTGATGATTCTCTTTTCTTAGTTTCAACACTCCCCCAGTTTCTGGTGCTATTAGATGAAGAAGCCTTGATTGCTTTGCTAAGCTCTTCTAAGACATAGCAGTAGCAAGTAAAATAACACTGACTGAGCTGAAATTATTTTTAACTGTTTAATAGAAACATAAGTTTTTGCTATATGTTTGAAATGTGTAGTTAACAAAACCACTAGTCTCATGTGTTCTTAGATTCCTTTCAGAATAAACTTCCATATGAATTAGTGTCTAGGTAGCTGTTGAGAGAAGGTATTTCTGTTTCTGTAGCTTACCAATACTGTGGAGTACTTTTTTTTTTTTTATGGGGATTGGGTTGGTTTTTTTTGTTTGTTTGTTTTTCTTTTTTTTTTTTTTTTCTAAGGAATGTATTCTTTTTGCTTACTGTAGGTAATTTAAGGCTTACCTTGAATGCTCAAGGCTTGTCTGCCTAGTGCGTAGCTTTCGAACTGGGGTTCTTTTGGGACTAGGAGAAAGCTGCTATAGCAGATTTTAGGCAAATACCAAGAAGTGTATTGGTTAAACCTCTGGGAAGATGATATAAGCTTCCCCTACTGTGGCTCTTCCTAATCTCTTCTAATGAACTGCTTTTTGGGAGCTTGGAGCATTACTGTCTGATTCTTGTGGAGTGTAAGAAACAAACAAAAACTTATGCAGTGAATGGTTGGGTGTTTTGATAAATAACACTTCAGATAAATATTGATAAATGATAAATAGTTATGATACCCATGTATGTACAGAGAATTTCCTCCACTAACATCAAGTGTTAGAACTGATGATGTAGTTGGACTCAATCAGTATTAAATGGTGCACCAAATGATTGTTGGCATGAAGGCAGTCAAAATACTTGGTTCAGAAGCTGTCAGCAATCCAGACTATAGGGGAAGAAAATGGAAAAGTTATTCATGGCATAAAAAAAAAAAAAAATTATCATAAACATTATTGAACTTGTGAAACTGGATTGAGAAGTAATTCTTTGATTGCAATGTTCAGCTTCTGATATGCTAGTCTTGATTGTATTTAACAGTCCCCCTCCCCTAGCCACCAGAAAACAGTTACTAGGCACACGCTGACTTCTTATGCACAGGCTGGATAATTTATAAGCTATTTCTACTCTGTCTTGGGTCAGTGCTGAAATCTCAACATCAGTAAGAACATGAAAGTTTGAGTGTGGCATGGGATTTTAATTAGATCAGGTGCTTGTTTAACTTGCAGATATTTTCCTCCATTTCTGGGCATCATGTTTCAATTTCAGAAGTCACTTGGTTCCAGTATTTCAACAAAAATGAAACAAAGAACTCCAACAGATATAAGGAGGGATACTGATGCAGGAATTGGTAGGTTTTTGTTGTTGTGGATCAGCAGTTAGTTTAGAACTAGAAATCTCACCATGGATAGACAGAATGACTAAATCTCTTAACTTTTGCAAGAATAATACTCTCTCTTAGTTTTTAAGCCATTTGATTTCACCTGATTATGTCAAGCATCCTCTGCTGATAGGAATTTTTTTCCCATAGAAAATGGTTATTTCATCAGGTTCCCCAAAATCATGCTGCTTATAAAGATTTTTTTTTTTTTAAACTACCTTCAAATTCATCAGATGGTAATTTCTGCAACCCTAGGCATGTTTGCTGTTTTAAGTTCCCTCTAGCTGATTCAAGAATACTTGCATAATTTAACTGCTTGCAAGTCAGTACTTAGTCAACCAGAATGTAATTTGATTGACAGGTGTATTATACAATGATTAATCCATTAATATGGTTCAAAAATGCTGCCTTCTTCCCCTTTTTCCTTTGCACTCCCTTCAAGGATTCTTCATCTCAATGAGCAAAGCTAATAGCATCTTGCAGACAGGACCAAATGTTTCTCTGTTTTAATACATTAAATACTCTGTAGAAGTAGTCTATTAAATGGTCTTGCAGTTTGTGAACTGCTTTCATTTGAGAACGCATTAAATCCACCGGAAATGTAAACTTGGAAAATGGTGAATTCAGGATTTTGCCTGAGATACTGTTTGCCTTGACACTGTTTTTGTAGATTGAGGATATTATGTTTTAACTCTACCTTTTGCTATGTATGCAAGCAATTTCAGAAAGGACTGATAGTGACATAGAAAGCTTATGTATATGGAGAAACTTACTAATATAAACAAAGATGGGAAGATAACTTTGTATAAAGGCTATCTAGATTAAATTCCACATAAACACAGGGATTAAAAAATAGTCCCTGAGGAAGCTGTAGTCTAAACAGACTAGTTGGGCCATGTTTGGGTGAAGTAAGCCTGCAGAATGTATTGGGATGAGTGGAAGCAGTTCACACCTTTACCAGAGGCAATATTCAGTCTCAGCAGCTTTCTCTGGGTACACTGGGTACTTAACTTCAGAATCTCCAAATCATGTTAACAGCTTGTGGGTCATGAAGTCTTTCAATAAGAAAACAAACAAGAGAGCCTGGGGTTGTGGACAGGAGGAAAGGCACTGGCTCACAGGCATGCACCCATTCCCATGGTCTTACTGATTTCCAAAATTTTGTCTTATATAGCTAGCTACCTTGACACTGACAGGCTTTGGGTGTTTTTTCTTAATTAGTGAAAAATCCAACAAGTGTAATGGTTCCGAATCTGTTAGAGCCTGTGAATCTGTTGGGTCACTTATCCTCAAAACAAACTGAGGTGTTTTGCTGTAGCCTATGTTGTGCTCTGTTCAGGAATTTTTTTTGAAAGGTTGAATGTATGCATCTGGTCTTCCTTCCTCTACTGATGGCTGCTGATAAAGCTGAGGTCATACTGATAATCCTATTACGTTTGCTAATACAAAATGTGCTGCTTTGGTAATGGAAACACTCTTGTTGATGTCTATCTCTAAGTTAGGTTTTAGAGAAGGAAAAAAAAAGTCTTGACTATTTCTAAATTGAGGCTATGCAGAGTTTTTCCTGTAGTCTTCTGTTAGTAAGAGATAGGGTGTGATTCTGAAACATCCTGCAATTCTGCTGTTGGATATTGGGTTTCTTCTAAGAGTGTGGACTGTTCTTGGTAGAAGTTGCTTTAGTCATAGCCCTGTTCAAGAATTTGTCTTAGACAAAACTCCTGCTTCTGTCAGCCTTGTCTCTGCTGAGCAGCCTCAGGCAGCCGCCGGCCAGCGCGTTGTTTGCAGCGGAGCTGACGCGCCTTGATGCATCTGCTGGTGTCTGAAGCGTGTGGGTGCAGACTGCAACTTGAAAATAAAATTGGAATTTTAGCCTCCTTTGGAAAATGAGTATGAAGGTTTGGCCCTTTCCTGAGGCTGTTGCAATTACTTTTTAAGGAATTTACTAGAGCTAGAGGAAAAATCTGCTCGGACAGCTGAAATGCTGCTGTCCATCCCCATTCTAATCAGGGGAATGCTGGCAGAGGCTCTGACCAGTTAAACCCTGAGACACTGTGTAGTATTTTCAGTCAACTGTTTACAAACAAAGTGTGCTTCTGGTCATAAGATGAAATTAAGATATTTGCAAGTCTTTTTTCAGGTCCTTAAATATCTAGGGGTCAGATTTCAAACCTAATTATTTATAATTTAAGACCATCTTTGGGGCAGAAGGCTATTTGAAATATTGCTCAGTCTTGGGGGAAACACTAATAGTGAATGTTGTAAAATAACAAAAAGCCGAACAACCTTCCTGCCCCGC